>NC_058519.1:529434011-529737042 GCF_904849725.1 Hordeum vulgare subsp. vulgare
AACCAGTGTTAAACAAAGTTTCCACGTTGCCACATAACCGCGGGCACGGCTTTCCGAAAAGATTTAACCCTGCAGGGGTGCTCCAACTAGTCCATCACAAATTACCACAAGCCGCATAGAAATCCTCGATGACGACACTCGCGATCTCGTCGTATTCCTTAGTGGAAAACCTCAACTCTCAGATTACCCAAAGCATCACCGGAATCTCGATGCACAAGGTATCTCGTCAAAGGTAAAACTACTCCAGCAAGGCCGCCCGACGTGTCGATGATCCCGATAGGAGCCGCGTATCTCGTTCTCAGGACACGACGGATAAGCACAGTGTACGGTGGCCTGATAGAAATCTCACAAGTTGCCTCGGGTTGGCCCCGCAAACGGCTCTAGTGTTGGACCAGCACCATCAGCACTGGCCCCCGTGTATTATGTAAAATTACTCCTCGGGTTCATGACGCCCTATGCTTTCAGTATTAATAAAATTATTATGTTGGGCAAATGTAGTACCAATGTTGGGCCTTGCCGGACCAGCTTTAATCTAAAACGAATTATCAAGGGGGTCCCCATAACAACCCCGATCGTGTTAGGAGCGCTCATTTATGGAACATAACACCGGTAGCCGAAACTAAGGGGGCAAAGGTGAAACAAAACACTAGGCTAGAAAGGCCGAGCCTTCCACCTTTTACCAAGTATATAGGTGCATTAAATTAATAGCATTTAATAGGGTGATATAACAAGGAACCCATGTTTTCACATGGAAGCAACTACACGTGCAACTAGCAACGCTAACAACATGGTTAAGCAAGCAGTAACATAGCCAATGAGTGGTTTGCTAGGTTGAACAGTTGAAGGTTATCATGGCATTGTTGAGAGGCTCGTATATAACAAGTGGTAGGCAACAAGACGTAAATGGTAGAAACAGTAAAACTAGCATGGCAATGATAGTAATGGTATCTGGGGAAATGGTCATCTTGCCTGAGATCCCGCTTGGAAGAAGAACAACTCCAAGAAGTCGACGAACCATCGTAGTCCAACGGGTCCTCACATTCCAACACACTTGCGGAACTCTTTCGAGACGGAGCAAACTGGAAACAATCATCAACACAGATATTCACCACACGATGCACAACATGATGCATAACCTACTATGATGCATGACCAGGTTAAAATGCAAGGGATGGCATGGCAAATCACCTCATGCAAACACTACACATTAAGTGAAGCTCGATATGCAATGGGTTACATATCGACGAAACTCCATGATTAATTATTTAATTCACTCCCGATTATTTATACGGCAATATTAAATTGTTGTTATCATGGCAAGGGGTGGAGCGGTGATCCTACATGGCATCCTAGACGGTTTAACTCGCGGAACATAGAACGGAGCTACGGCACAAGAACATGCAACACAAGATTATATGCCATGAATGCGACATGCATGCAAGTTCACAACACCACGAGCAAGAAGGGAACGAAACATGTGTCGCCACGGCGAGCGAGAGAGAAACATGGCAGCAACATGGAAACGTAGCCACGGCAACGTTCCTATCCCGATACTCAACGAGATATCGGTGCCACGATCTGGAAGCGTGTGCGGGAACGTTAAATAAGGATGGGGTGATCCCGTATATGGGGTTCCCATGTGTGGGGGCACGACAAAAGTGAGACAACGTGCTACGACAACATACGACGCAAAACATGCATTCATCTCATACAACACAAGCATTCCTTACACGACACGTCTCATCGTATACCTTCAAAGCGTGCAATCGGAGCGGTTCGGTTCGTTGAAGGAGAACAACGGTCGTCGTGGAAGTCGTGGTACACGGTCTCATCGACGGTAGTCGTACAGGGTTCTTCTCGTCGACACAGGGTCTTCGACGTCGGTAGTCGAACACGGTCCGGGGGTCGTCGAGGACGTCGTTGTACTCACGGATTTGTCGATGACCCACGGTGGCGGGGATGGTGCACGCGACGACGGCAAGCGGCAGCACGAGCAAAGGCAACGCAAGCAGCAAAGAGGCAACAGGCAACCAACAACATGACAAACTAGCATGCAGCAACCGACATCCTAGCATCTATCTAGCGTCAGCCAGCAACAAACTGCAGCAGCTAGCAATTACTAACTAGCAGCAACCGGCTAGGCAACTAACCAAGCAGCAATGCACTAGGCAACAGAGAAAGTAAGCAACACCACCAGTAGCCAGCAACTACAAGCAGCAGCTAGCTGGCAGCACAGCAGGCAAATAACAGCGGCAACATGCATCTTCGGCACAGCAACTATCGCAAGCACAACAACCTAAGCTACATCCGGCAGCAGGCAGCAACAGCAAAGCAAGCATCGGCCAAGCACCTACTGCAGCAGCTTGGCAACAGCAACAGCAGCAAAACTCTGGCAGCAGCAACAACTATAGCAAAACGGCGGCACGCGAGCTTGAGGCAGCGCGGCACCAGCGAGCGGACAACGCCAGCGAGGTTGAGGGCGGCCGCGGCATGGGACGACCATGGCGGGGAGGCGCCGGCGGAGACGAGCAGCCCGGCAACAGGCATGGCAAGCACGCGGCACGCGGGGGAGGCGACAAGGCGGCGCGGCGCACCGGCGGGGCGCGGGGGAAGAGGCGGCAACCGGCGAACTTGCGAGGGCAAGGGCGAGCATGCGGGGAACGGCCACGCCTCGGGCAGGGGCTGGCGAACCGAGGCCATGGCAGGGCGGCGAGCCACCGACTGGGGACGAGACGACGGCGGGCACGGCGCAGGAGGCCAGGGCGAACGGCCAGCGGCGGCCGCGTGGGGACGAGAGCCAGCACGGGGGGGCGCAAGGATGCAGGCGACCACGACGAGGCGGAGCGGCCCAGGAGGGACGAGGCAGGGTGAGGGGAGGTGCGCTGCGGGGCAGGGGCAACCGGCGGCGTGGCAGGAGAGGGAATCAGGCGAGGGGGAGGATGTCGGGATCGGGGGCTGCGAGAGGAGGGGGACGAGAGGAACAGGGACACGAGGAGGACGGCGCTCGGGAGGACGAGGAGAGCGGGGTGGTTCGCTAGGGCAGGGGAGGTCTGGGCCTTGGCCGACTGAGCCTTGGCGTGGGGTCCTCCCCCTTTGGGTTTTTTCTTTTTAACTTTTAAAACAAAAAAATTTAAATAAAGAAAGGCTTTTAACAAAAAATAAAATAAAATAAATGCCTTTGACCCCTTTTGAAAAAAAAATATTGCCAACTATAATAAATAGTTGGGCATTTTTAAAAGAAATAATATAAATCCTTTTGAAGAATTAAAATCAAAACCTTTTTTAAGAATAAAATAAACCTATTTTATTTAAAGAATAAAATAAAAGCGCTTTAAAAGAGAAAAGAAAATGATACGGATTTAAAATAAAACAAAAGGAGGAAATAAAGAAAACCCAAGGGGTTGCCCCCACATTTAATAAAAGAAACTTTTATTGAAAAGAAGAAGACGAACCCTTTTAACTAGGGGTTTAAAACGGGAAACTTTAGCAAACCGCAAAAACAAAATAAGAGGGGAGAGGGGGAGTTCCTATCGCACTAAGACTCGGTGATCACTCGAAGCACAACACTCAAAACACCACACGTGACAGACGATGCAAACTAAATGATGATGCAACCAACAAAATAAAATAGCCACACGACGGAAACGGAATAAAAGGGGGGAATCTTCTGGAATGTCGGTCTCAGGCTGTCACAACTCTCCTACACTACAAGAGGATCTCGCCCCAAGATCCAAGAATGAAAGGGGGGAGAGGATGAGAAAGCAAGAGGTAAAAACTTAGTCGCTTCTTTGACAAACTAGTGAAACCAACGATCCTTGAAAGTTGCAAAGAGATGAGGAATGATATGAGAAAGAAGCAAGAATTCACGGAAAATTTCGGTAGCACTTCGGTAGGAAAATGGGACAAAAAATTCGATAAGAAGGAAGAAATAGACAATATTCACAACCAACAACTAAATAGAACGAGGGAACACCACAATCTTGATAGAACAAGATAATAGACCCAAAAGAGCAACATCATAATGCCTCCGGAACAAGAGAATATGACTAGCTCAAGCAGAAGAAGAGAATGAAGAAAAGAATGCCAACTATCATCACAATAGAATTGAAGAGCCTCCGGACAGAGAATTGATGTAGCAATTGGAAATCCAACAACGAAAAGAACAAGATAGTAGTGGGCTTATGAAAATCATCTCAACAAATATGAGGTGACAACCAACCACTAAAAGAAACAAGGATAGCTTAGGAGCAACAAGAAATCAAAACTTCTTACACCAAGAGGATACATTGAGAACTGGGATTAATGACAAGCACCATGATAGCACAATCCATAGGAAAAGCTTTAGGTGAAGTCCAAACCAAGATAGCTCAATGAAGAAATCATGGGTTGAAAATATCTCATGATCATAGAATTGGTGGGTTTAATTATCTCATTCTTGAAGGAAAAACTCTTCGAGGATCCTACACTAACAAGAAAGCTATAATACCACCTCAAAGGATAAAGGAAGAACAATTGCACTGAAATGCAAGGGAAAGAATGTTTGAGGTACTCCAACAAGAATCTTGAAGAACACTTGAGAATGGATTGAAACCTTGATGAACCACCATGAAGGACCTTCGTATACAAATGAATGATGCAACGATATGAAGGTAGACAAGAATAAGATTATGACCTTGCCAAGATTTAGATGAAGCTTCACAAAGAGATACTTGAGAAAACTTGGAACTCCGGAAAATAAAAGATAATAACACTTGAGAAAAAGGAATTGATATCATGAGGCACTCCAGAAGAAATATTGAAATCACTATGAAACAGGAATAAGAATTATGTTATGCTTATCCTTCATCAAGTTTAATTGATGACAAGCAATGGATTTAGCGTACCACTTATTCTTGAAAGAATCTTGAAGAGGTAGATAGATAAGCACCATTTGAGGCAAAATTGAAGGAAGCACCGGTAAGAATTCACAAATAAATGGGAACACCACGAATTAATGGAGATACATGAGAATGAAGAGATCATGAGCCACCCGAGAGAAAACTTGAACAAGGCACCAGATAAACGAGAGACGGCGAAGAGACAACAATGGAGAAGAACTGAGGATGAAAGTTGAAAGCTGAGAACGAAGAATCTTCTGAAATGATGGCCTTCAGAGGAACGAGAAATAAAAACAACTCAGAAATGCACCGGATAGCACGAAAGGGATTACTCACGATTGACAACAATTAAAATGATGGCACAAAGCTGAAATGACGAATATCCACGAGAATGAACCAAGATTGAGAGAAACACTCCTTCGAATTTGCAGGCTGAGAATGATGACGAGAAACAACACCAAGAATAGCTGAGACACTCCGGAATAAAGAAGAATGAAAGGTTGAGCCAAAATGAGAATTAATTCAAATTGAACTTGAAGAATGAATATGACTGATGAAAATCATACTTACGTCATAGTTGAAAGAATTAAGGATCTCCGGAAAAGATTACAAGAGCTAAAAGATCCTGGGAAAAACCTGTGGGTTATGGGCCCACTCAAAGAAACCACCGTTGAAAAGATTGCTAGAAAGAGGGATATTGCACCGGTACAATGAAAACTTGATGAGGTTGAGCACCTTGCAATAATTGGAAAATTTGAAAACAAGAACTCTCAGACATCTTCAACACTCCGGATAGAATAGAGAGAAATGACAGCAAGATCGACTGATAAAAAAATCCAACATAGGAAAGAATTACAAGGATGAAAAGGATATGATGACACGGACAACTGAATTGAATTCACCGGAAAAAATAACACGACTGAATAAGGATGAACACGAAGCTCCTGAGAATCTTCACAATGAAACACCGGGTAAAAGAGGAAAGAACAGGCAACGGAAGCACAATGACAAGAAAACTCCTAGATAAAAATTGAATCACTGAAGAAAAGGGTGGGAGGGCGGGGAAAAACAAAGACAACTTGAGACAGATGAGATGAACTCCGGAAAGGATTGAGAGAATGATCTGCAACCACTGGAGAAGATTGAGTTCAGCTAAAGAGAAGCACACCGATTGAATGGAATTGATACGATGACTCCGGTTGAAAAGGAATTGATAAGACAATTGATAGAGCAAAAGAATTAATACTCTTATAAAATATGAGAACACCTCTTAGAACAGATCTGAAATCACCACTTGACATCGAAGCAACACAAATTTGTTGGAAGATCGTCCTATAAGTAACTACTTGAATTCCCACCTATGAATTCCCGAAATATCTGGTCATGCAATCTAGTACACGGATACAAGGAGTAATATCACACAACTCATATACTAACCCGTCACCTGTATCACATCCGTCAACACACAACCAGAATCTCGGACCTTCATCTACAACAGACCCTCGTGATCACAACGATACAAAGTATGGCAGTACTCCCGAACAATCTGCACCAGTACTGGGGACATCGGGGTTATCTCGCCACGACTAGTATTGAAGCAATTTCGAACATCCTTCGTTCTGAGATACTAAGAAACCTGAATGATAACGATGTGCTCAAGAATCCCCTGGAGCTCAACTCCCCTGAAACTCAAAGCAAATAGGAGGCACCAAGACAGAACTCCGTCACATCGCATCATATAGATTCCAAAAATATCCGCGTGATCCTAAAAAAAAAAATTTTGAGTGAGAAGAGGAGTAGAATTAAATTATTACGTCAAGATTCCTCACCAGAGCATAGAAGAGGAGAAAAAAGAATCCTACTCTCTGATATATAACTAAGACTCAAAGCAGTTTTTTTTACTAGACTCGACTCGGCCAAGTTCGATCAATCAAGGGGGCTCCTAGGTCGGTACTGGTATGATACCAACTTGTCACGCCCAAGATGCGACCCTATCCTCAATTTGGCACGAAGGCCTCGTCAGGGATAGAAGCGCATCTCGTCGTGTCGCAAGAATGGACATCGTTACAAGTACATGTACTGAAAAGAAGAGATATATAATAGAATTGGCTTACACTCGCCACAAGCTACATCAGAGTCACATCAGTACATTACATAATCATCAAGAGTAGGAGCAGGGTCCGACTACGGACGAAAACAAACGGCAAAAGAAGAACGACGTCCATCCTTGCTATCCCAGGCTGCCGGCCTGGAACCCATCCTAGATCGATGAAGAAGAAGAAGAAGAAGCAACTCCAAATGAACAATCAACGCGCTCGCGTCGAGTAACCTTTACCTGTACCTGCAACTGGTGTTGTAGTAATCTGTGAGCCATAGGGGACTCAGCAATCTCATTTCCAAAGGTATCAAGACTAGCTAAGCTTAATGGGTGAGGCATGGATAAGTGGTGAGGTTGCAGCAGCGGCTAAGCATATACTTGGTGGCTAAACTTACGAGTACAAGAAATAAGAGGGGGGAAGATCTACGCATAACGGATGTGAACTACTGATGATCAAATGAATGATCCTGAACACCTACCTACGTTAGACATAACCCCACCGTGTCCTCGATCAGAGACGGAACTCACGAAAGAGACAGTCACGGTTACGCACACAGTTGGCATATTTTAATTAAGTTAACTTCAAGTTATCTAGAACCAGTGTTAAACAAAGTTTCCACGTTGCCACATAACCGTGGGCACGGCTTTCCGAAAAGATTTAACCCTGCAGGGGTGCTCCAACTAGTCCATCATAAATTACCACAAGCCGCATAGAAATCCTCGATCACGACACTCGCGATCTCGTCGGATTCCTTAGTGGAAAACCTCAACTCTGAGATTACCCAAAGCATCACCGGAATCCCGATGCACAAGATATCTCATCAAACGTAAAACTAATCTAGCAAGGCCGCCCGACGTGTCGACGATCCTGATAGGAGCCGCATATCTCGTTCTCAGGACACAACGGATAAGCACAGCGTACGGTGGCCTCATAGAAATCTCCCGAGTTGCCTCGGGTTGGCCCCGCAAACGGCTCTAGTGTTGGACCAGCACCATCAGCATTGGCCCCCCTATATTATGTAAAATTACTCCTCGGGTTCATGACACCCTATGCTTTCAGTATTAATAAAATTATTATGTTGGGAAAATGTAGTACCAATGTTGGGCCTTGCCGGACCAGCTTTAATCTAAAACAAATTATCAAGGGGGTCCCATAACAACCCCGATCGTGTTAGGAGCGCTCGTTTATGAAACATAACACCGGTAGCCGAAACTAAGGGGGCAAAGGTGGAACAAAACACCAGGCTAGAAAGGCCGAGCCTTCCACCTTTTACCAAGTATATAGGTGCATTAAATTAATAGCATTTAATAGAGTGATATAACAAGGAACCCATGTTTTCACATGGAAGCAACTACACGTGCAACTAGCAACGCTAACAACATGGTTAAGAAAACAGTAACATAGCCAATTAGTGGTTTGCTAGGTTGAACAGTTGAAGGTTATCATGGCATTGTTGAGAGGCGCGTATATAACAAGTGGTAGGCAACAAGACGTAAACGGTAGAAACGGTAAAACTAGCATGGCAATGATAGTAATGGTATCTGGGGAAATGGTCATCTTGCCTGAGATCCGGCTTGGAAGAAGAACAACTCCAAGAAGTCGACGAACCATCGTAGTGTTGGAAATATGCCCTAGAGGCAATAATAAATTAGTTATTATTATATTTCTTAGTTCATGATAATCGTTTATTATCCATGCTATAATTGTATTGATTGGAAACACAATACTTGTGTGGATACATAGACAAAACACTGTCCCTAGTAAGCCTCTAGTTGACTAGCTCGTTGATCAAAGATGGTCAAGGTTTCCTGGCCATAGGCAAGTGTTGTCACTTGATAACGGGATCACATCATTAGGAGAATCATGTGATGGACTAGACCCAAACTAATAGACGTAGCATGTTGATCGTGTCATTTTGTTGCTACTGTTTTCTGCGTGTCAAGTATTTATTCCTATGACCATGAGATCATATAACTCACTGACACCGGAGGAATGCTTTGTGTGTATCAAACGTCGCAACGTAACTGGGTGACTATAAAGATGCTCTACAGGTATCTCCGAAGGTGTTAGTTGAGTTAGTATGGATCAAGACTGGGATTTGTCACTCCGTGTGAACGGAGAGGTATCTCGGGGCCCACTCGGTAATACAACATCACACACAAGCCTTGCAAGCAATGTAACTTAGTGTAAGTTGCGGGATCTTGTATTACGGAACGAGTAAAGAGACTTGCCAGTAAACGAGATTGAAATAGGTATACGGATACTGACGATCGAATCTCGGGCAAATAACATACTGAAGGACAAAGGGAATGACATACGGGATTATATGAATCCTTGGCACTGAGGTTCAAACGATAAGATCTTCGTAGAATATGTAGGATCCAATATGGGCATCCAGGTCCCGCTATTGGATATTGACCGAGGAGTCTCTCGGGTCATGTCTACATAGTTCTCGAACCCGCAGGGTCTGCACACTTAAGGTTCGACGTTGTTTTATGCGTATTTGAGTTATATGGTTGGTTACCGAATGTTGTTTGGAGTCCCGGATGAGATCCAGGACGTCACGAGGAGCTCCGGAATGGTCCGGAGGTAAAGATTGATATATAGGAAGTCCTGTTTTGGTCACCGGAAAAGTTTCGGGCTCATCGGTAGTGTACCGGGAGTGCCGGGAGGGGTGCCGGGGACCATCGGGAGGGGTGTCACGCCCCAAGGGGTCTCATGGGCTATGGGAAGAGATAAACCAGCCCCTAGTGGGCTGGAATAAGTTCCCACTAAGGCCCATAAGGTTTGAGAAGGAAAAAACACAAGGTGGAAAGAGTTTCCAAGTGGGAAGGTGGAATCCTACTCCAAGTAGGATTGGAGTAGGACTCCTCCACCTCCAATTTCGGCCAAACCTTGAGGGTTTGAGGCTGCCTCTTCCCTCCCCCTCCCTCCTATATATACTAAGGTATTAGGGCTGATTTGAGACAACTTTTGCCACGGCAGCCCGACCACATACCTCCATGGTTTTTCCTCTAGATCGCGTTTCTGCGGAGCTCGGGCGGAGCCCTGCTGAGACAAGGTCATCACCAACCTCCGGAGCGCCGTCACGCTGCCGGAGAACTCTTCTACCTCTCCGTCTCTCTTGCTGGATCAAGAAGGCCGAGATCATCGTCGAGTTGTACGTGTGCTGAACGCGGAGGTGCCGTCCGTTCGGTACTAGATCGTGGGACTGATCGCGGGATTGTTCGCGGGGCGGATCGAGGGACGTGAGGACGTTCCACTACATCAACCGCGTTCACTAACGCTTCTGCTGTACGATCTACAAGGGTACGTAGATCACTCATCCCCTCTCGTAGATGGACATCACCATGATAGGTCTTCGTGCGCGTAGGAAAATTTTTGTTTCCCTTGCGACGTTCCCCAACAGTGGCATCATGAGCTAGGTTCATGCGTAGATGTCTTCTCGAGTAGAACACAAAAGGTTTTGTGGGCGGTGATGTGCGTTTTGCTGCCCTCCTTAGTCTTTTCTTGATTCCGCGGTATTGTTGGATTGAAGCGGCTTGGACCGACATTACTCGTACGCTTACGAGAGACTGGTTTCATCGCTACGAGTAACCCCGTTGCTCAAAGATGACTGGCAAGTGTCGGTTTCTCCAACTTTAGTTGAATCGGATTTGACCGAGGAGGTCCTTGGATGAGGTTAAATAGCAACTCATATATCTCCGTTGTGGTGTTTGCGTAAGTAAGATGCGATCCTACTAGATACCCATGGTCACCACGTAAAACATGCAACAACAAAATTAGAGGACGTCTAACTTGTTTTTGCAGGGTATGCTTGTGATGTGATATGGCCAACGATGTGATGTGATATATTGGATGTATGAGATGATCATGTTGTAATAGATAATATCGACTTGCACGTCGATGGTACGGCAACCGGCAGGAGCCATAGGGTTGTCTTTATACTAACGTTTGTGCTTGCAGATGCGTTTACTATTTTGCTAGGATGTAGCTTTAGTAGTAATAGCATAAGTAGCACGACAACCCCGATGGCAACACGTTGATGGATGATCATGGTGTGGCGCCGGTGACAAGAAGATCTTGCCGGTGCTTTGGTGATGGAGATCAAGAAGCACGTGATGATGGCCATATCATGTCACTTATGAATTGCATGTGATGTTAATCCTTTTATGCACCTTATTTTGCTTAGAACGACGGTAGCATTATGAGGTGATCTCTCACTAAAATTTCAAGACGAAATTGTGTTCTCCCCGACTGTGCACCGTTGCGACAGTTCTTCGTTTCGAGACACCACGTGATGATCGGGTGTGATAGACTCAACGTTCACATACAACGGGTGCAAAACAGTTGCACACGCAGAACACTCGGGTTAAGCTTGACGAGCCTAGCATGTGCAGACATGGCCTCGGAACACATGAGACCGAAAGGTCGAGCATGAATCGTATAGTTGATATGATTAGCATAGAGATGCTTACCACTGAAACTATTCTCGACTCACGTGATGATCGGACTTGAGATAGTGGATTTGGATCATGTACCACTCAAATGACTAGAGAGATGTACTTTTTGAGTGGGAGTTCTTAAGTAATATGATTAATTGAACTAATTGTCATGAACATAGTCTAATGGTCTTTGCGAATTACGATGTAGCTTGCGCTATAGCTCTACTGTTTTTATATGTTCCTAGAGAAAATTTAGTTGAAAGTTGATAGTAGCAAACTTTGCAGAGGATTGTCCTCGTTGCTGCGCAGAAGGCTTATGTCCTTAATGCACCACTTGGTGTGCTGCACCTCGAGCGTCGTCTGTGGATGCTGTGAACATCAGACATACACGTTTCTGATGACTACATGATAGTTCAGTGCAAAATACTTAATGGCTCAGAAGCAAGGCGCCGAAGACGTTTTGAAACGTCACGGAACATAAGTGATCTTCTAAAGAGATGAAATTGTGATTTCATGCTTGTGCCCTTGTTAAGAGGTACGAGACCTCCAACAAGATTCTTTGTCCACAAAGTAAATGAGAAAAGCTCAATCGTTGAGCGTGTGCTCAGATTGTCTGAGTACGACAAACACTTGAATCAAGTGGGAGTTAATCTTCCAGATGACATAGTGATGGTTCTCCAAAAGTCACTGCCACCAAGCTGTGAGAGCTTCGTGATGAACTATAACATATCAAGGATAGATACAATGATCCTTGAGCGATTCGTGATGTTTGACACTGCGAAAGTAGAAATCAAGAAGGAGCGTCAATAGTTGATGGTTTGTAAAACCACTAAGTTTCAAGAAAGGCAAGGGCTAGAAGGGATACTTCGTGAAACGGCAAAACAGTTGCTGCACTAATGAAGAGACCCAAGATTAAACCCAAACCCGAGACTAAGTGCTTCTGTAATGAGGGGAACAGTCACTGAGGCGGAGCAACTCTAGATACTTGGTAGATAAGAAGGCTGGCAAAAGTCGAAAGAAGTGTATTTGATATACATGATGTTGATGTGTACTTTACTAGTACTCCTAGTAGCATGAGGGTATTGGATACCGGTTCGGTTGCTAAGTGATTAGTAACACGAAATGAAAGCTACGGCATAAACGGAGACTAGCTAAAGGCGAGGTGACGATACGTGTTGGAAGTGTTTCCAAGGTTGATATGATCAAACGTCGCACGCTCCCTCTACCATCGGGATTGGTGTTAAACCTAAATAATTGTTATTTGGTGCTTGCGTTAAGCATGAACATGATTGTATCGTGTTTATTGCAATACGATTATTCATTTAAGGAGAATAATGGTTACTCTATTTTCTTGAATATTCACCTTCAATGGTTTATTGAATCTCGATCGTAGTGTTACACATGTTCATGATATTGGTGCCAAAAGATACGAGTTAATGATGATAGTACCACTTACTTGTGGCACTGCCGCTTGAGTCATGTTAGTATAAATTGCATGAAGAGGCTCCATGCTGATGGATCTTTGTACTCACCTGATTTCGAATCACTAGTGACATGCAAATCATACCACATGAGCAAGGCCTTGTTTTCATTGAGATGAAATAAGATAGTAACTTGTTGGAAGTGATACATTTTGATGTATGCAGTCCAATGGGTGCTGAGGCACGCAGTGGATATCATTATGTTCTTACTTCACTGACGATTTGAGTAGATACAGGAGTATTTACTTAATGAATCACAAGTCTGAAATGTTGAAAAGTTCAATTCCGTTTCAGAGTGAAGTTCATCGTAACAAGAGGATAAACTGTCTACGATATGATCATGGAAATGAAAATCTGAGTTACGGGTTTTTGGTACGCAGTTAAGACAATGTGGAAATTGTTTCGCAGTTCATGCCACCTAGAACATCATAGTGTGATGATGTGTCTGAACGTCATAGCCACGCACTATTTGGTATGGTGCATACTATGATGTCTCTTATCGAATTACCACTATCGTTTATGGGTTTTGCATTAGAGACAACCGCACTCACTTTAAATAGGGCACCGCGTATTTCCGTTGAGATGACACAGTATAGACTGAGGTTTAGAGAAATCTAAACTGTCGTTTCCTGAAAGTTTGGGGTTTCGACACTTATGTGAAAAAGTTTCAGTCTGATAAGCTCGAACCCAAAGCAGATAAATGCTTCTTCATAGGGTATCCAAAACAGTTGGGTACATCTCCTATCTCAGATCCGAAAGCAAAGTGTTTGTTTCTAGAAACGGATCCTTTCTCGAGGAAAGGTTTCTCTCGAAAGAATTGAGTGGGAGGGTAGTAGAACTTGATGAGGTTATTGAACCATCACTTCAACCAGTGTGTAGCAGGGCGCAGGAAGTTGTTCCTGTGGCGCCTACACCAATTGAAGTGGAAGATGATGATGGTGATCATTGAGCTTCGAATCAAGTTACTACAAACCTCGTAGGTCGACAAGGTCGCGTACTGCTGGAGAGTAGTACGGTAACCCTGTCTTGGAGGTCATGTTGTTGAGCAACAATGAACCTACGAGTTATGGAGAAAGCGATGGTGGGCCCAGATTCCGACAAATGGCTGGAAGCCATGAAATCCGAGAGAGGATCCATGTATGAAAACAAAGTGTAGACTTTGGAAGAATTACTTGATGGTCATAGGACTATTGAGTAAAGATGGATCTTTAAAGGAAAACAGACGATGATGGTGATAAGTCACTATTAAGAAAAGCTCGACTTGTCACAAAGATGTTTTCGACAAGATCAAACAGTTGACTATGATGAGACTTTCTCACTCGTAGCGATGCTAAAGGTCTGTTAGAATTATGTTAGTTGTTGATGCATTATTTATGAAATATTGCACGTAGGATGTCAAAACATTGTTTCCTCGACGGTTTCCTTGAGCAAACATTGTATGTGATACAACCAGAAGTTTTTGTCGATCCTAAAGATGCTAGCAAGTATGCAAGCTCCAGTGATCCTTCAATGGACTGGTGCAAGCATCTCGGAGTTGGAATAAGCACTTTGATGAGATGATCAAAGATTTTGGGTGTGTACAAGGTTTATGAGAAACTTGTATTTCCAAAGAAGTGAGTGGGAGCACTGTAGAATTTCTGATAGGTATATGTGGTTGACATATTATGGATCAGAAGTAATGTAGAATTTCTGTAAAGCATACAAGGTTGTTTGAAAGAAGTTTTCAAAGGAGTACCTGGATTACGCTACTTGAACGTTGAGCATCAAAGATCTATGGAGATAGATCGAAAGCGCTTAATAGAAGTTTCAACAAGATGCATGCCTTGACAAGTTTTTGAAAGAGTTCAAAATAGACCAGCAAAGAAGGAGTTCTTGGTTGCGTTGTGAGGTGTGAATTTGAGTAAGACTCAAAAACCGACCACGGCAGAATAAAGAGAATAGACGAAGGTCGTCTTCTATGCCTTAGCCGTAGAATCTAAAGTATGCCATGCTGTGTACCGCACATGAAGTGTGCCTTGACTCAAAGTATGTTGAGAGGTACAGAGAGTGATCCATGATTGAATCACTAGCAGCGGTCGAAATTTATCCTTAGTAACTAATGGACTAAGGAATTTTTCTCGATTATGGAGGTGGTTAAAGAGTTTGTCGTAAAGGGTTACGTCAATGCAAGCTTTGACACTAATCCGGATAACTGTGAGTAGTGAAACGGATTCGTATAGTAGAGTAGATATTTGGAGCATTTCCGAATAGCACATAGTAGCAGCATCTATAAGATGACATAAAGATTTGTAGAGAACGCACGAATCTGGAAGTTTCAGAACCGTTGACTAAAACCTCTCTCACGAGCAAGACGTGATCAGACCCCATAACTATATGGGTGTTGGATTCGTTGGAATCACATGGTGATGTGAACTAGATTATTGACTCTAGTGCAAGTGGGAGACTGTTGGAAATATGCCCTAGAGGCAATAATAAATTAGTTATTATTATATTTCTTAGTTCATGATAATCGTTTATTATCCATGCTATAATTGTATTGATTGGAAACACAATACTTGTGTGGATACATAGACAAAACACTGTCCCTAGTAAGCCTCTAGTTGACTAGCTCGTTGATCAAAGATGGTCAAGGTTTCCTGGCCATAGGCAAGTGTTGTCACTTGATAACGGGATCACATCATTAGGAGAATCATGTGATGGACTAGACCCAAACTAATAGACGTAGCATGTTGATCGTGTCATTTTGTTGCTACTGTTTTCTGCGTGTCAAGTATTTATTCCTATGACCATGAGATCATATAACTCACTGACACCGGAGGAATGCTTTGTGTGTATCAAACGTCGCAACGTAACTGGGTGACTATAAAGATGCTCTACAGGTATCTCCGAAGGTGTTAGTTGAGTTAGTATGGATCAAGACTGGGATTTGTCACTCCGTGTGAACGGAGAGGTATCTCGGGGCCCACTCGGTAATACAACATCACACACAAGCCTTGCAAGCAATGTAACTTAGTGTAAGTTGCGGGATCTTGTATTACGGAACGAGTAAAGAGACTTGCCAGTAAACGAGATTGAAATAGGTATACGGATACTGACGATCGAATCTCGGGCAAATAACATACTGAAGGACAAAGGGAATGACATACGGGATTATATGAATCCTTGGCACTGAGGTTCAAACGATAAGATCTTCGTAGAATATGTAGGATCCAATATGGGCATCCAGGTCCCGCTATTGGATATTGACCGAGGAGTCTCTCGGGTCATGTCTACATAGTTCTCGAACCCGCAGGGTCTGCACACTTAAGGTTCGACGTTGTTTTATGCGTATTTGAGTTATATGGTTGGTTACCGAATGTTGTTCGGAGTCCCGGATGAGATCCAGGACGTCACGAGGAGCTCCGGAATGGTCCGGAGGTAAAGATTGATATATAGGAAGTCCTGTTTTGGTCACCGGAAAAGTTTCGGGCTCATCGGTAGTGTACCGGGAGTGCCGGGAGGGGTGCCGGGGACCATCGGGAGGGGTGTCACGCCCCAAGGGGTCTCATGGGCTATGGGAAGAGATAAACCAGCCCCTAGTGGGCTGGAATAAGTTCCCACTAAGGCCCATAAGGTTTGAGAAGGAAAAAACACAAGGTGGAAAGAGTTTCCAAGTGGGAAGGTGGAATCCTACTCCAAGTAGGATTGGAGTAGGACTCCTCCACCTCCAATTTCGGCCAAACCTTGAGGGTTTGAGGCTGCCTCTTCCCTCCCCCTCCCTCCTATATATACTAAGGTATTAGGGCTGATTTGAGACAACTTTTGCCACGGCAGCCCGACCACATACCTCCACGGTTTTTCCTCTAGATCGCGTTTCTGCGGAGCTCGGGCGGAGCCCTGCTGAGACAAGGTCATCACCAACCTCCGGAGCGCCATCACGCTGCCGGAGAACTCTTCTACCTCTCCGTCTCTCTTGCTGGATCAAGAAGGCCGAGATCATCGTCGAGCTGTACGTGTGCTGAACGCGGAGGTGCCGTCCGTTCGGTACTAGATCGTGGGACTGATCGCGGGATTGTTCGCGGGGCGGATCGAGGGACGTGAGGACGTTCCACTACATCAACCGCGTTCACTAACGCTTCTGCTGTACGATCTACAAGGGTACGTAGATCACTCATCCCCTCTCGTAGATGGACATCACCATGATAGGTCTTCGTGCGCGTAGGAAAATTTTTGTTTCCCTTGCGACGTTCCCCAACACGTAGTCGAATGGGTCCTCACATTCCGACACGCTTGCGGAACTCTATCGAGACGGAGCAAACCGGAAACAAACATCAACACAGATATTCACCACACGATGCACAACATGATGCATAACCTACTATGATGCATGACCAGGTTAAAATGCAAGGGATGGCATGGCAAATCACCTCATGCAAACACTATACATTAAGTGAATCTCAATATGCAATGGGTTACATATCGACGAAACTCCACGATTAATTATTTAATTCACTCCCGATTATTTACACGGTAATATTAAATTGTCATTATCATGGCAAGGGGTGAAGCGGTGATCCTACATGGCATCCTAGATGGTTTAACTCGCGGAACATAGAACGGAGCTACGGCACAAGAACATGCAACACAAGATTATATGCAATGAATGCGACATGCATACAAGTTCACAACACCACGGGCAAGAAGGGAAAGAAACATGTGTCGCCACGGCGAGCGAGAAGGAACCATGGCGGCAACACGGAAATGTAGCCACGACAACGTTCCTTGCCTGATACTCAACGAGATATCGGTGCCACGATCTGGAAGCGTGTGCGGGAACGTTAAATAAGGATGGGGTGATCCCGTATATCGGGTTCCCATGTGTCGGGCCACAACAAAAGTGAGACAACGTGCTACGACAACATACGACGCAAAACATACATTCATCTCATACAAAACAAGCATTCGTTACACGACACGTCTCATCGTATACCTTCGAAGCGTGCAATCGGAGCGGTTCGGTTCGTTGAAGGAGAACAACGGTCGTCATGGAAGTCGTGGTACACGATCTCGTCGACGGTAGTCGTACACGGTTCTTCTCGTCGGCACAGGGTCTTCGGCGTTGGTAGTCGAACACGGTCCGGGGTCGTCGAGGACGTCGTTGTACTCGCGGATTTGTCGATGACCCACGGTGGCGGGGATGGTGTGCGCGGCAACGGCAAGCGGCAGCACGAGCAAAGGCGACGCAAGCAGCAAAGCGGCAGCAGGCAACCAATAGCACGGCAAACTAGCATGCAACAACTGACATCCTAGCATCTATCTAGCGTCAGCCAACAACAAACTACAGCAGCTAGCAATTACTAACTAGCAGCAACTGGCTACGCAACTAACCTAGCAGCAATGCACTAGGCAACAGAGCAACTAAGCAACAGCACTAGTAGCCAGCAACTACAAGCAGCAGCTAGCTGGCAGCACAGCAGGCAAATAACAGTGGCAGCATGCATCTTCGGCACAACAAGCTATCGCAAGCACAACAACCTAAACTACATCCGGCAGCAGGCAGCAACAGCAAAGCAAGCATCGGCCAAGCACCTACTGCAGCAGCTTGGCAACATCAACAGCAGCAAAACTCTGGCAGCAACAGCAGCTATAGCAAAATGGCGGCAGGCGAGCTAGAGGCAGCGCGGCACCGGCGAGCGGACAATGCCAGCGAGGTTGAGGGCGGCCGCGGCACGGGACGACCATGGCGGGGAGGCGCCGGCGGAGGCGAGCAGCCCAGCAACAGGCACGGCAAGCACGGGGCACGCGGGGAGGCGACGAGGCAGCACGGCGCACCGGCGGGGTGCGAGAGAAGAGGTGGCAACCAGCGAACTTGCGAGGGCAAGGGCGAGCATGCAGGGAACGGCGGCGCCTCGGGCAGGGGCTGGCGAACCGAGGCCATGGCAGGGCGGCGAGCCTCCGGCTGGGGAGGAGACGACGGCGGGCGCGACGCAGGAGGCCAGGGCGAACGGCCAGCAGCGGCCGCGTGGGGACGAGAGCCAACACGGGGGGGGGGGAGGATGCAGGCGACCACGGCGAGGCGGAGCGGCCCGGGAGGGACGAGGGGCGAGGCGAGGGACGAGGCGGGGTGAGGGGAGGTGCGCTGCAGGGCAGGGGCAACCGGCGGCGTGGCAGGAGAGGGAATCAGGCGAGGGGGAGGATGACGGGATCGAGGGCTGCGAGAGGAGGGGGACGAGAGGAACAGGGAGACGAGGAGGACGGCCCTCGGGAGGACGAGGGGAGCGGGGCGGTTCGCTAGGGCAGGGGAGGCCTGGGCCTTGGCCGACTGGGCCTTGGCCTGGAGTCCTCCCCCTTTGGGTTTTTTTCTTTTTAACTTTTAAAACAGAAATTTTCAAATAAAGAAAGGCTTGTCACAAAAAATAAAAAAAAATAAATGCCTTTGACCCCTTTTGAAAAGAAAAAAAGCCCAACTATAATAAATAGTTGGGCATTTTTAAAAGAAATAATATAAACCCTTTTGAAAAATTAAAATCAAAAGTTTTTTTAAGAATAAAATAAACCTCTTTTATTTAAAGAATAAAATAAAAGTGCTTTAAAAGAGAAAAGAAAATGATACAGATTTAAAATAAAACAAAAGGAGGAAATAAAGAAAACCCAAGGGGTTGCCCCCACATTTAATAAAAGGAACTTTTATTGAAAAGAAGAAGACGAACCCTTTTAACTAGGGGTTTAAAACGGGAAACTTTAGCAAACCGCAAAAACGAAATAAGAGGGAAGAGGGGGAGTTCCTATCGCACTAAGACTCGGTGATCACTCGAAGCACAACACTCAAAACACCACACATGACAGACGTTGCAAGATGCGACGATGCAAACTAAATGATGATGCAACCAACAAAATAAAATAGCCACACGATGGAAACGGAATAAAAGGGGGGAATCTTCTGGAACGTCAGTCTCGGGCTGTCACACATTGTTACTTATAGCCAATGTTGAGGATATCGCTTATTGTTAGTGTCTTGGTCGGCTGGGGTTTAGAGATTAATCGGAAATCAGACGATTAATAGATTTTACCGATTGGCTATTAATTGTCTATTTTTTTACATATCCTAGGTTTCCAACAATAAAATAAGCCATATTCAACAAACAAACAATATTCGACAAAAGTGTTACCTTGATTCCTTGCCTTTGAATCCATGTAGAATGACAAACAAAACAAGACAATTCTACATATTACATAACAAGGTCCGAAAACACAAATAAAAATAGTTCTTGCACCATAGTGCTAGAAATAGGCCTGATTTATTGGTATATTCGTGATAAATCGTTTGTCAGAACCGTAAACCGGTCCAAATGATAAATGGTGAAGGTATTACATAATCTTATCGGTTATCCAGTGATTAGAGATAAATCAAAAGATAAATCGCTAAATCAAATGATTTTTTTAATAATGCTTAGCGCACTTGCAGAGGATACCTTACGGAAACCCGCTTGTCATTTCCCTCTGCTCCTCGTTGGGTTCGACACTCTTACTTATCGAAAGGACTACGATTTATTTCCTATACTCACGGGTCATCACGGGGTAAAACGGAGACCACTTTGGCTGAGTCTAGGGGACCTCTTTCCCCTTAATCATCGTTTGATAACCGAAGTGGGGAAACAAGTATGCACGTATGTGTACCGGCTCCGCCCATAAAGAGAAACATGTAAAGTGGCTTAGGAATCCAAAATAGCTTCGTGTTTAGGTACCACCATAAATGCACACAAACTAGAAAGCGGGAGCTATGGTATCTAACTCGTTGTGGAAATTCTAAAAAAGGTTATCCGATCAAAAGCTGAATTATTTCAGCTTGTCACTAGATAAAACCAACAATAGAAACATTTAGCACACATTCTACTTTGTGATATCCGAACCCTAGAGTAGCAGAAGGGAATTGGGGATCGGAGAGGATAAGAGCAACTTGGGGGAGAAGAAGGTAGGAGAAGCAATTGTTTCATTTCTTGATCGATACCCAATACAGGCTGGACGTGGAGCTTATAACAGCGCCCACTTACACGGGCTGGCCGGACCACACTTACTCACACTTACAACCCAAAATACACGGTAGTCCATCCAAAGCATGTCATTGCTCTGAAGCTCTTCAGACAATGACGCAGTTAATCGCCTGTTAGCTCGACAACGCTGACAATACCCCCCACCTGAAGAAGCAGCTTGCCCCCAAGCTGGTGCTAGAGGAAAACGCTGACGCAATGTGTTATAGTCCTTCCATGTTGCGGATGTGGCCGACAGATTTGTCCAACGAACGAGCACTTGAGCCAGGGACACGGTTCCCTTCTTGACCAGTCGACGATCCAGTATGTCTTCAGGGACAAGGTCCACCCGATCAAGAGGCGATGGTTCTGGTAAGGAATTGTACACTGGAGTGTGGTCAGGTACATGTTGCTTGAGTTGGGAAATGTGGAACATTGGGTGAATCTGACTGCCCGCAGGTAGTAGCAGTTTATAGGCTGCAGGTACAATTCTTTCCAAGATTTCAAATGGTCCGAAGAACTTCATGGAAAATTTTGGGTAAGGTCTGTTGACAACAGATGTTTGAGCATAAGGTTGGAGTTTCCAAAATACCTTGTCTCCTACTGTAAATTATCTAGCCGAGCGATGTTTGTGAGCATCTGCTTTCATCTTTGTGTGAGCTGTGTTCAAATGATGGTGCAGAAGCTCGAAGTAGTTCTGCCTCTCATCTAGCCATACTTGCAGATCAGTGTTGGAAGCTTGCAGTGGTTCAGGGAATTGCCCCATGTGAGGGTCATGCCCATAAATAGCTTTAAAAGGAGTGCATCCCAAAGATGAATTGTATGAGGTGTTGTACCAAAATTCGGCCATGGGAAGCCATTGAGACCACTGTTTTCGACTGTCCTGGACTGCACACCTGAGATACATCTCTAAACACTGATTTACCCTTTCCGTTTGCCCATCTGTTTGTGGGTGATAGGCAGACGACATCTGCAACTTGGTACCCCACAGCTTGAAGAGTTCCTTCCAAAAGTTACTTGTAAAAATCTTGTCTTTGTCAGATGTTATTGTGTATGGCATGCCATGCAGCTTAACCACATTGAGCAGAAATGTTTGGGCAATCCGGGCAGCAGTGAAAGGATGCTTGAGAGCAATAAAGTGAATATACTTAGTAAATATATCCACCACCACTAAAATCACTGAATATCCATTGGAATTTGGCAATCCTTCTACGAAATCCATAGAAATGTCTTCCCAAAAGCGTTTTGGTATTGGTAAAGGGCATAGAAGGCCAGGGTATTTACAATGCTCACGTTTTGCTCGTTGACATGTTTGACACTGTTGTACAATGTTTGCCACTGCTTCTTTGAGACCATACCAATGGAAAAGTTTCTTATCCCTTGCATAAGTGGCTTGGCTGCTAGAATGTCCACCAATGGGAGAGGAGTGCAAGGCTTATATGATTTTCATGTGCAAGCCTGCATTTGCTCCAACCCATATTCTGCCCTGATGTTTGAGGAGTCCATTTTCCAAGCAAAATTCAGGTTCCTCGTCAGGATTGATTACCAGTTTATGAAGCAAGTGTTGGGCCTTGCAATCAACTTCATATAAGTTTAAAATTTCTTGCAGCCACACAAGCTGACCGACAGAACCAGCAGGAAGAGCAAACACATGTCCCACTCTAGAGAGAGCATCAGCAGCTTTGTTATCTTCTCCTCTCTTATATTGGGATTGGAATTGAAGTCCAATTAATTTAGTTATGGCATTCTTCTGAAGTTCTGACGTGAGAGCCTGGGTTTCTAAGTGGCATAAACTCTGGTGATCAGTTTTTATCACAAAGGGTCCTCTACACATATAAGATCTCCATCTCTCCACTGCCATGATGATTGCCAGGAACTCCTTTTCATAAATGCTCAACTTCTGTTTTGCAGGTCCTAGAGATTTGTTGTAGTAGGCCACATGATGCCCTTCTTGTGTCAACACTGCTCCAATGCCAGAGTCACAAGCATCAGTCTCAATACAAATTGGCTTGGAAAAATCAGGTAATGTCAACTCGTGCATGGAGGTCATAGCCTTCTTGAGGAGATCAAATGCAGTTTGTGCTTCTGTTGCCCATTGAAAAGCCTTCTTCTTCAGCAGATTGGTGAGAGGCTTGGCAATCATGCCATAGTGCTGCACAAATTTTCGGTAGTACCCGGTCAGCCCCAAAAAACATCTTAATTCCGTCACATTGGTGGGCATTGGCCATTGTGCCATGGCCTCAGTTTTTGTTGGATCTGTTGCAACTCTCTTATCAGAAATGATGTGACCCAGATATTCCAGTTGTTGTTGGGCAAAAGAGCATTTGCTGAGTTTGACATATAGTTGATGTTCCCTGAGTATAGTGAACACCTGCTGCAGATGGTTCGTGTGGGCCTCCAAGTCCTGACTGAACACCAAGATGTCAACCATGAACACCAAGACAAATGTCCTCGTACAACCAGCAAAAATAATATTCATGACACACTGAAAAGTTGCAGGTGCTTCAGATAACCCAAATGGCATTACTCTGAACTAGTATTGGCCCAGATGTGCTCTAAAGCAGTCTTGTGTTCATCGGCCTCCACCATCCTGATCTGGTGATAGCCAGCTCGTATGTTTAGCTTTGTGAACCATTTAGTGTCAGCCAGCTCATCCAGTAGTTCATCCACCACTGGCATTGGAAATTTGTTTTTGACAGTAACAACATTTAGACTCCTGTAGTCCACACAAAATCTCCATGTTCCATCCTTCTTCTTGACTAGGAGCACAGGGGACGCAAAAGGTGACATACTGGGAGAAATGATTCCAGATGCAAGCATTTCAGATACTTGTCTCTCAATCTCATCTTTCTGGAGAGGAGAATATATGTATGACCTTGAATTTACTGGAGTTGTGTTGGGTAGTAATGATATGGCATGATCAAATTCCCTGTGCGGAGGTAATCCCTTGGGCTCTTGAAAGGTATCCGCAAAGGAATCTATAGTTTGTTGAATACAGTCTGGAATTTCAGAAGAATTTGTAGTTGTGCTAACTGATAGGACAACAGTAGCCCAAATATCATTTCCCTTATGAAATTTTACCACTTGATCTAATGTCAGTTCCTGCAATTGGGTAACTGGTTGAGATTTCAGTCCGTGCAATGTGACAGAGGTGTCCTTGTCCTGAAACTGCACACATTGTTCTTCCCAGTGACATGTCATTGGACTCCAGTGAGACGGTCAGCCCATGCCCAAGATGGCATCATACCCTACCAAATTTAAGATTCTCATGTAAGTGGAAAATGTATGCCCCTGTATCCACCAGTTCAGCCCTTGCACCATGTGAGTACACTGAAGCTTCTCCCCATTTGCTACTTTGACTGTCATGGGACTAGGTAAATTTATAGTGGGACACTGAAGTTTGTGTGCCAACTGTTGGTCTAAGAACGTGTGCGAGTTCCCAGAGTCAATTAGTAACAACATAACTTGATTGCCCACGAGTGCTCTGAATTGTATTGTTTTAGTATTGGTAGTGTCTGCAAGGGCATTAACTGACAACTAGGCAGCTACTTCTTCGACAAATTCTTCAGTAGCAGTGGCATCTAACACTGCATCATTAAGTTGTGCTGCTTCCTCTGCCATGTTGATCGCCTTCACTTGGGCTGCTTCTTTGTTGGCACATACATGCCCTGGAGCAAACTTGTCTCCACAACTATAACACAAACCATTCTCTCTCGTGTAGTCTTTCAGCTGTCGTACTTTCCACATATCACCAAGAGCTAACTGAGATTTGGTTACGGTGTCTTGGCGTGGCAATGCTTTGTTAACTGTTGCTTTCTTGAAAGTTTTGGCGCTTGTCGGTGCGCTAAAGAATGGACATTTAGCGCCCATGACTTGTGCATGGATAGTAGTAGCCATGCCCGCAGCAGGCCCTGCCAGGGACGACGGGAAGCAGAGGCGAAGCCCTCAGAAATCACCTAGATCAACAGGAAGACGCCACCCCCGGCAAGCCCCTTTTGCCTGGGGAGGCCAACAAAGCCCCGGTAAGGATCAGAGTAGGGGCTTCCAGAGCCCCCCGGCCAAAGCACTTTCCGAAGTGCTACACCACGCCCCGAAGGCACCCGAAGCCTCGAGCCAGAAGATCGAAGATATCACCCTCGGCAAGCCCCTTTGTTGGGGGAAGCCAGCAAAGCCCCGGCAAGACCCTTACCGGCCGGGAGAGCTACCAACACTCCAGAGCGTTTCACCGCATCAGGGCCCCGACGCGCCCTTGTGCCAGCGCAACAGCCAGCTGCCCCTAGCCACTCGATACGTGTCGGTTCGCACGACGCATGTCCAGCGGTACCTAGGAAAACAATACCGAAGGGACGCACCCCTGTCCCATCCCTGGGGCATCTGACGAAGCATTAAATGTGTCTGCTAAGACGCCAAGAACACTGTAACACACTATGCGTCGTGAGAACGTTGTGCTGCCACTGTTGGTGACCCCTTTGACCTATAAAAGGAGGCCCTGGGCATGCGTAGGGGGGGGGGGGTTAGCCAGTCAGCGAAGGCGCAATTAGCAGTTCATCACCTTACATTAGATTAATAAGCACGAAGCAGGAGTAGGGTTTTACGCCTCCGAGCGGCCCGAACCTGGGTAAAACGATCGTGCCCCGACCTCTCGGTCTGCTCTTGGTGCATCCGTCTCCCCACCGAACCACAAGGGATCCCCAGGTCCCATAGGTCTTCTCCCCCCACGACATCACTCGCGCGCCAGGTAGGGGGATTGAAGAAGGTGCGTTGATCTGACCTAAGGATGGGAGCATCAGCTCCGTCATCACCACCATCGCCACGGCCTCCGACGGACAGCGGCTGTGGCGGATCATCGATTCGCGACTGCGTGTGCGACTACCCGGGCCAGCAACGGCTCGGACGAAGACCAGGGGAGCAGGGCCACTGGGCCTCCACGCACTCCTGCCGATACACCTCCTCCCAGAGTGCAGCGTCACTGTGGAGCGCACGCCGGGGGCTCCGGCAAGACCTCCGACACCTTCTCCAGCGAGCGCTCCCCTCCGGGGCGATGTGCCGCTGTCGAGAATGTGCCAGGTGGCTTCGGCAAGACCCCAGGCGCTCGTTCCGGTAGGCTCGCCTCTTAGGAGCGTTGTACTGTTGTCGAAGGCACGGTGGGGAGCGCCCCCGGCAAGATGATGCATCCTTGTCGGGGCCTGTCGCTCCCAAGGAGGTCCGGCACTGCCCTAGCAGCCTCCATGCCGGCAACGTCCTTGCCGGTAACCCATGAAGCTCGGGTGCCGGGGGCTCCCGACAACCCTCCTTTGCGCAAGTTTTGCCAGAAGGGCATATAAACCTTCACGGAAAGCCAAGCACAATCTTGTGCACACCATGAATAAGAGTTAAGCTTTTCGCAGTTCTTAGCGATTTTCATATATGTTGGTATGCATAGTTATGCGTACGCTTACCTCCGGTAAGGGTCGACGAACCACCTAGTTTCCGAAACTTACCGCGAGGGGAACTTGGCGCGACAGACTACAGAGGACCCGTCCTCTAAGCATTCTCGGTCGGGACTGTTCGCACCGATAGGTGCCTAGTACAACTTAGGGTTTTTCTTTTACCATACAAGGAGAAACAAACAAGGAAAATAACATACATTTTCATTCATGATAATATCATATATTACATCGATTGTGGTTGTCGTACTAACTTAAGATAAATTTCGTCTTATGCCACGAGGCGGCACCTACAAGAAGGAAAAAAGCAGCGAGGCCCGCGACAACAACCCAGGCTGGTCCCTCCTGGACCAGCACTGCGCAGAGGAGAACGCAACCGGAAGGGATGGCGAAGCCGGGGACTGCGAGCCGCCTGGAAGAGAAGGCAGCGTCGGATCCACCGGCGAATCCGACCCAACCGGAGAGGGGGAGAGACGCGAGCTGACACTGCTCAAGACGAAGATGAAGGGTGGGCACTGGACGGAGGTGTTCTTGGAGGAAGGATGAACGTCACCCCTCGCAATCCCCCAGTTTTATAGGGAGGAATACGGAGGCTCGCTCTCCCCTGCCTCCAAGAGCCACCGCCCACTTCCACCAATCCGCTCGCCCACATTCACGAGCGGGCAGACGGCCGCCTCGCTCCTCCAAACCGGGGTGCGGCGTTCGTCAGGACTATAAGTCCCGGATGCCACGTGCTAGGCCACAGCTGTGCATGCAGCACGTGTGGCGAAAACGGCCAATCGTGGTAGGTCCGCCCCCCGCGCGGGTTACTCGGCCACCCCGCGCACAACTCCCACGTCGTGCATTCAAGGGCGCGCAACGGAAACATGGCAGCCGAAGCAAAAGCCCAACAACGCCTCGAATCTCGACCGCGCGTACCCGTGCACTATTTGGGCCTAGCCCAACAACGCCTCGCATGCATGTATGGCCTAGGCCCGGGGGCTCTTGGCGGTGTGCTAAAGAATGGGCCTTTAGCGCCCATGACTTGTGCATCGACAGTAGTAGCCATGCCCATGGTAGGCCCTGCCAGGGACGATGGGAAGCAGAGGCGAAGCCCTAAGAAATCACCTAGATCGACAGGAAGATGCCACCCCCGGCAAGCCCCTTTTGCCGGGGGAGGCCAACAAAGCCCCGGTAAGGATCGGAGCGGGGGCTTCCAGAGCCCCTCGGCAAGGCAACAACCGGCCAAAGCACTTTCCTAAGTGCTACGCCACGCCTAAGGCACCCGAAGCCTCGAGCTAGAAGACCGAAGACGTCACCCCCGGCAAGCCCCTTTGTCGGGGGAAGCCAGCAAAGCCCCGGCAAGACCGTTGCCGGGAGAGCTACCAACACTCCAGGGCGTTTCACCCCGGCGGGGCCCCGACGTGCCCTTGTGCCAGCGCAACAACCAGCTGCCTCTAGCCACTCAATACGTGTCGGTTCGCACGACGCGTGTCGAGCGGTACCTGGGAAAACAATACCGAAGGGACGCACCCCTGTCCCATCCCTGGGACATCTGACGAAGCATTAAATGCGTCTGCTAAGACGCCAGGAACACTATAACACACTATGCGACTTGTGGGTGCACTGTTCCAGTGTGCACCCCATGAGAACCCTGTGCTGCCACTATTGGTGACCCCTTTGACCTATAAAAGGAGGCTCTGGGCATGCACAAGGGGGTAGCCAGTCAGCGAAGACGCACTTAGCAGTTCATCACCTTTACATAAGATTAATAAACAAGAAGTAGGAGTAGGGTTTTACGCCTCCGAGCGGCCCGAACCTGGGTAAAACGATCGTGCCCCGACCTCTCGGTGTGCTCTAGGCGCATCCGTCTCCCCCGCCGAACCACAAGGAATCCCGAGGTCCCATAGGTGTTCGTTCCCCACGACAGCGCTGCTCTATTTTGCTCTATCCAATAGGGCCTCCGGTACAATAGCATACTCATAGCCAGCTGCTACAGTAGCTGGTAACTGAATTTCTACTGCATCACGCAACTCCTCTTTCAAGCCCAAAATAAACTGAGTAACTAGCATAGTCTCGCTGATGTTACACTCATACATCCGGACCTGATGCACTAACTCGTGGAAAGTTGTGCGATACTCCTGCACAGAACCTTGCTGCCGTAACTCAAGCAAATCTCTCATACATGAACGATGCACATTGACCTCAAATTCCTGAGTAATAGTCGTGAGGAAAGTTTCCCACGTACTGCAGTATTCAGTTAACTTGTATGACTGAAACCAGTGTGTTGCGTTGCCATGTAAGTGCATGGATGCTGACATTAACTTGAAGGAATCAGGAATCTGGTACAGCAGGAAATATGCTTCACAATTATCCAACCAAATGCACAACCCTTCACCATCGAACCTCGGGAATTCCATCTTAGGCATCCATGGTCGCTTGCTACTCTGATCATCTGGGGCAGAGTGTGGGTGGGATACCTGGAGAGGAATTGTCGAGTGAGGTCATAATGATGGAGGAGGAGGTGGCGGTGGTGGAGCGCGCGATGTAGTCGGCCCACCAAAAATTGGCCCCGACTTGGGAGACGCACCCAGGCAACCCTCCGCTGCGGTTCGGTTCAGATCCGTGTCTCTGACGCTGATTGATTCCTTAAGCACCCTAGCCACTTGAACTTGCTCGTGATATATCTCCCCGATTGAGCTCACCGAGAGATTCGCTTTGGTTTGGACCTGATCTAACCTGGCGGCCTGTTCCTCGAGTTTCGCATCCAGTCCGTCGAGATGAGACTGGATCGCCTCGATCCCGTCCACCTTCGCATGCAACAACCACAACACCTCGAACTCCTTCATCACTCACTCTTTGAATGACCCCATGGACTCCGCCAGATACCTTGTCTGCGCGCTAGGCTTGAACGGAGTCGTCGCCACTTCCTCCGAATTCAACCTAACGCTGATACGGATTTACAGTTGACCGCCAAAGGCAGAAAACCAACCAATCAGTCGATGTTACCGACAAATCTCGAGTCTATGAAGCACGAATCAGACCGATGAAGCTCTGAATACCACTTGTGATATCCGAACAGTAGAGTAGCAGAAGGGAATTGGGGATCAGAGAGGATAAGAGCAACTTGGGGGAGAAGAAGGAAGGTAGGACAAGCAATTGTTTCATTTCTTGATCGATGCCCAATACAGGCTGGACGCGGAGCTTATAACAGCGACCACTTACACGGGCTTGGGCCGAACCACACTTACAACCCAAAATACACGGTAGTCCATTGAAAGTGTGTCATTGCTGTGAAGCTCTTTGGACAATGACGCCGTTAATCGCGTGTTAGCTCAACAACAATGACATACTTCTATTGCTGACAATCATGTCCATCAGTTTTTGGCAATATATGATATAATTGGTGCCTCCACGGGCAAATACTTAACTTTCAAGATAATAAAGTCATGTGAGCCTGACTTTGTATTAACACACACATGAGAGGCTCACATGGTATTAACACACACATGAGAGGCTCACATAGTAGAAAGCAGGAGCGTATGGTATCAAAACTCATGTTCATATGTATAAATCTAATAACTAGCTAGTTCAGAAATTAATCAAATCCATACAAGAGACCTTGTGAAAACGAAAAGGTGCCATGGCACCCGGGTGCCCCGACACCCTATTATGTAGCGTGTCCGGCGACTTGAAGATTCGTGCCGAAGAGTCAGCAGCAGGCCATTTGCATGCGCATGTTAGTTAATTAGGCAAATGTTTTCCAGGATGTGATCAGGGATGCAGGAGAGAGAACAGTGTCGGTCCTAGATACCTTTTTGATGGAGACAGAGATGACTTGACAACACTGTTGTAGCCATGTCAGGGAGGTGTTGCTTGTCCGTATCTGTTTTTCTGTGCATGGGATGAAAGAAGAGGTAATAGCACCAGGGATCCTACAACTTGCACACAACGTGATGGTTTGATCCCAGAACTTGCAAAGTGACCCAATTTGATCCTACAACTTGCTTCTCTTGTGCAGTTTTAGTCCACAGCGAATCACAGCGCGCCAAGTGGACAGAGTGGGGGCAGGGTTGGTGGTTTTGCAAAGTGGCCCTTCCATTTATCACTTATTAATCGGATGCGTCTGGTGACCGATTGATGGATTGATTCTCAGCATCCAGTAGCTTGTTACACGGAAGATCCAGGCAAAACGGTTACTGTATGGATGTCTTGTCGCTGGTTTGCTGAGGTTTTTCTGGGATGGTGTCTTTTGGATATTTGGGCTTTCGTGCGATGAGTTGTGGCTGCCTCAAATTAAGTGAGAACAGAACTTCATATATATTGCCTTTTTCTCTTGCTACTGGCAGGGATGAAGTTTTTAAGATTTTCTTGTCAACACTTACACAGGAGATATAGATTCCTAGAGAAACACAAAGAATTATCCAAGCGTGTTTCTACATATTGCATTTTTTTTAAATCTGGTGTTTAGCTGTCACACAAGCGTATATTAGTCTGTTTATTACATATCTGCCTTTCTTTCCCCTGCAAAGAAAGAGACAATCATGTGTGGTATCAAATTAAATTTTCTGTTTCAAAACAGAACTGCACATAATTGGCTAGGCGAAGATAGACCAGTTTCATTGTGGAAACATATAAGGTAGCAGAATAATTTGTCAAAAAAGCTTATAGATAGAGGGAGGTCATTCCATTTCAAAGTTGCAGATTACTTAATAGCAGACTATATAGTTTTCAATGGAAAAATGTTTACTACTCGGTTTGTGCGATCCCATGAACCAGCCTGAAAAAATAATAATATGGAAATGTCATATTACTTGGAATGTTTCTATCTGAATAAGCAAGAAAATTTAACAATATATTAGTGTCTCCTTTGCCCAAAAATATATAAAATATATGCAGACATGTAATGTTCTAGGATTAATGATCTGAACTAGGTGAATCTCAGTTCAAAACCATGAGCCCGAAACAGTTCTAATTTTCATTTTTACTTCAAAAATGACACTCTAATTTCAAACATGGAAGATTCATGGTTAGTATTATGATGCATACATTATTTAACATGAATATGACTCAACCGAGTGGCTCTCAATATTTAGGTTCTCCCTTGAAACGTTGTTTTTCTGTCATATTTGAAAGATGGCCCAGAATTTATTTTCTATATAATCTGATATATGACTGAAGTAATTATCTAATCATATGTATGGTGACATGGAGTATATGCCTGTCACTGTTTCACTACACATAGACTTCTAGTGAATTCCTAGTAGTTGGCAGATTTTAGTCGAGTAGTTCTAATATTGTGACAATTATGTGTTTCAATATTAGAAAAACTTGCCCTAGACTTAATAACTAGTGTAAGATCGGAATAGGCTTAAATTGCATGGAATATTCACTACATAGCAAGCACAGATTCTAACTACTCAAGTAGTTCTAATATTGTGACAACTATGTGTTTCCATATTAGAAAAACTTGCCCTACACTTAACTAGTGTAAGATCGGAATAGGCTTAGATTGCATGGTATATTCACTACATAGCAAGCATAGGTTGTCACTACTATGGATGTAATTTTTATCACTACCCATGCAATATTCTCTACTATGGCGGTCAATTTTTCACTACCCATAGAGTTTCAGCAAACTCCCAGTTTACAATGTAGTTTAGCTTAGTACTTCTAATATTAAGTTGACGTAGTTGTAGATGCACTCATCTTGCTTGAGGTTTTACCTATCTCCCCAGGAAAAGTTTTGTCCACACACTAAAGAGCTTTTTCCTACTATTTGCTGATAAGGAAAACATTTATTGACAAACAGTATGACCGTTCCCAAATCACCGTCATACATATCTTCTATTCCTAAATAGCTACTACCCACTAGCTATTTTTTCTAGACATGCAACTATGCCACATGAGCAAGCCATGCATGTACTAAGTCATAAACTACATTCTTTTTACATTACCCTATGCATGCAAGCACCGGATCATCAATTCATGCATGTTACTCATAAATTATTTTTTGCATTAGATTTTGTACTGACAATATATATGTTGGTCGCTTGCACCATACCTATGTACTTTACATTCATATTTTTATAAGAAATAACATTATATTAACAGCAACTCATGTTTTTCTTTTTTACACTCTTTGTATTTTTGTTTTCATTTTTAAACTTACATTGGCTTCCCCTTAGTTATAGATGTTTTCATAGCAACTTTTCTGCACTCTTTTGACAAATTTCCCGCAACAACGTGTCAGGGGCATCATCTATTATTGTCAAAAGAGTTCGTCAATAAATTAGACGTACAATTTTCATGAGAAAAAAATTACCGATTCGTTCCTTTGAATTCGCACCAAAACTTGATGAGCTTGTAGAAAAGACTAGTGCACCCTGCTAACGATCAGTTACAGTTGATTCCAAATATGAGCTGTACCCGAATATACAAGAAGCCAAAATATGTGTATTTTCCTAGACATGCAACTATGCCACATGAGCAAGTCATGCATGTACTAAGTCATAAACTACATTCTTTTTACATTACCCTATGCATGCAAGCACCGGATCATCAATTCATGCATGTTACTCATAAATTATTTTTTGCATTAGATTTTGTACTGATAATATATATGTTGGTCGCTTGCACCATACCTATGTACTTTACATTCATATTTTTGTAAGAAATAACATTATATTAACAGCAACTCATGTTTTTCTTTTTTACACTCTTTGTATTTTTGTTTTCATTTTTAAACTTACATTGGCTTCCCCTTAGTTATAGATGTTTTCATAGCAACTTTTCTGCACTCTTTTAACAAATTTCCCGCAACAACGTGTCGGGGGCATCATCTATTATTGTCAAAAGAGTTCGTCTATAAATTAGATGTACAATTTTCGTGAGAAAAAAATTACCGATTCGTTCCTTTGAATTCGCACCAAAACTTGATGAGCTTGTAGAAAAGACTAGTGCACCCTGCTAACGATCAGTTACAGTTGATTCCAAATATGAGCTGTACCCCAATATACAAGAAGCCAAAATATGTGTATTTCTAGTGTATATTTGTGTTGTCACAGAGGTTTACTGTATTATAGGTTTGTTTCGCGGAATAGAAAAGGAAAATATAATGCTCATTCTGCAATCACAAATTTTAGATGTATGGTACAGTAGTTCCATTTTTATTGGAATCGAATTTATTTTAGAGAGATTCACTTAAGCATGGAAACAGTAATTTTCGTCCAAGTTAAGAAACTACTGAAGTGAATTAGTCCCAAAAGATAATACTGAAGTCAGTAATAACTAAACACCCCCTTGGCTCCCGGGATAGCCCTCTTCTGAGACCATCTTCAACACGCACTCGTTTGTGCTACTGCTAGCTTAGCTTAGGGCGCCAATGGCGGTTTCTGTTATGCTCTGCTCTCGGAGGCGGCACGGCATGTCGTTCTCCGCACGGTGCGGGCTAGCTGCATTTGTATGGGTTTTCGTCCTCTTCTCATGCTCTCACCTCATGCCTTGCCTGCCTGGTTGAAGGACTAGTTGTCCTAGTGATCCCATCAGAGGTGCATGTATGCGCTTATTCTAAACAGGAAACATGCATGAACTTAGAGGTGCATGCATGGAGCTGCTCCATCGGTGCATGCATGGGCTTATTCTAAACAGGAAACATGCATGGAGCCGCACCATCACAGGTGCATGCATGCGCTTATTCTAATAAGTCGAACGCACGGTTAATCAGACATAACTGGCACATGGCTACCTCCCAACTCAACTAATCAAATGTTCAAAATAAGTTGGGATTGGTATCTGCACGTAAAATGATCTCTACTTCTCAAACTGGGTTACAGATGGCAATTAGTATCTGCAGCTTACAGATGGCCTGGGTGTTGATTAATAAGTGATAAATGGAAGGGCCACTTTGCAAAACCATCAACCCTGCCTCCACTCTGTCCACTTGGCGCGCTGTGATTCGCTGTCGACTAAAACTGCACAAAAGAAGCAAGTTGTATGATCAAATAGGATCATTTTGCAAGTTCTAGGATCAAACCATCACATTGTGTGCAAGTTGTAGGATCTCTGGTGCTATTACCTCATGAAAGAAAACTCAAGCACGTGGGGCTGAGCCACTTCATGCATGCAAAAGGGTCTCACCTTCTGTTCTATCCCATCACTGGAGACCATTGGCTCGCGTGCATGTAAAGCTTTATTCTCATGAGTGAGACTGGAGTAGAGAGAAGGCGCTATTTTCTTTCTCAGAGAGGTGCTATGAGAGAGAAAAAAGAGCAGAGAGAGGCGTTGTGTGTAAGAGAAGAAAGGAAAAAAGAAGCAAGATAGTTTTGTGTAATCTGTAGTCAAAAAGAAATAGGAGAAAGGATGAGGATGTTGCATTGGATCAACCAGCGACTAGAGTTGTCACCGGAGGTCACATGAATACTATGGCGTGACCTGCCACGTTTGTCGGGAACCGCTGTGAAAAGAAAAAAGTCTAGTTATAACCTTGAATTTGTATTGGTCGTACGAAATAAATCCTCAACTCAAAATTCCGGTCGATTGCATCCTGAATATACAATCCCGGTCTAAATCAAACCCTCGCACCATGTCAACCGGGATTCATTTTTTGGGCCGGACCGTTTTAAAATCACGAACATATTTAATATTTTTAGAACATATTTCGAAACGGACAACACATTTCTAAACAAATAATTTTTCCCTGAAACACGAACATTTTTTATAATATGTGAACCATTTTATAAAATCTCTCAAAAATAGAAAACGTGAATTTTTTTCAAAATCGGAACATTTTTCAAATTCGAAAATATTTTTTGGATGCGCGAACATTTTTTCTTGTAGTTGTGGAGTGATGCATGCATTTGTTCTTGTAGTTGTGAGTATATTAAGACTGTAGCTTAAGCTCTACCTGGTCAACATTTTTTTAAATTTGTTAATCTTTTTAAAAAATGACGAACCTTTTTTCAAATATTTCTTACAGTGTGTTGGGACAAATCCGGTCCGACGATGAACACCGAATAGCCTACAGGTACGCATAATACATACCATAACAACCCACACATACACGTACATGCACACGTAATATACAATAAATATTTTGACGATACACAATAAACTTATATAATATAAGAGAAAATAAACAGTAACAAAAAAAAGAAATCAAAAAGTATAAAATATAAATTGAAATAGAAAATAAAAATAAAAATAAAAACGAAAGGAAAAAAAAGAACCAACGACCTAGCGCTGAGGTTCAAAATTATAAAAATATACATGTGTGTAATTTTAAAATTATTGCATTTGGAAAATGTTCATACATTTCAAAAAAGTGTTGGGGACAATTAAAAAATGTATATGATGTATTATTATTTTTAACATGTATTCTAAAAAATGTTAATCATATGTTAAAAACCATTTTAAGGTGCTTCCTACGTACTATAAAATAACCTGTGGACTTCACAATGTTTTTGAAAATTCCTGAATTTTAATTTTGAAAATCCATTTACTTGTTTTCAAAATCGTTGAACTTTTTTTATATCCATGGTTATTTCTTCAAAATTCGTGAACTTTTTTTCTCACTTTTTTTAATTTCGTAAATATTGTGATGTCCGATAGCGAGATGGGCCTGACTGGTCTGGCCCGGTCTTTTCCGCGCGTGCACAGCCCATCCCAGTCAAGTCAGCAATCCCAGTTTGGCAAACGAATCCAGGGTTCTTTTTAGACCAGGATTACATAGTTCAGGGTGCAATCGACAGGAATTTCGAGTTGGAGGTTCATTTCGTCGAACCTCTACAAATTCAGGGTTTAAAATGGACTTTTTCCTGTGAAAAAGCAGGTCTATACTAGACCCAGGTTTTTTGTTTTCTATCCCTACTAGTAAGCTCGCACGTCCAACGCACGTACACATGTAACAAAAAAGAAATTATTTTCTTATTATCTAATTATGACTTATGAGGCAATAAAAATATCATATACTAATTTCTAGATGCAAGATATAACTAAATAATTGTAAAGAAAATATTATTTCGGAACCTCGACTTGCAAATAGCAATGCACAGACAAAGAATAATTGTTGTAATAAATAATTAGCTAGTAATCCAAAAATCCTTTAGTACGCGCGCACAATAAATAACTGAAGCGTCTAAGCGAGAAATTATTCCATTCATGAAATTCTTTAGTACATGCGTACAAAAAAAATCGAAGATGTCAATATTACATAGCAAAAACAAGTATTTTAGTGTTACATCTTGAAGAAAAATACATCCATATTCCATCGCAAGCAATGATATGTTAGTAGAAGAAGTTCGTTTTACAACCAGACCCATACAGCCAGATTTTATCTAATACAGAGGAAAAAAGATGCCCAAACTCTCAATCCACAACATGCATCCGGAACAACTCTAACAAAAGAAGATCTTAAATATGGTATCGCTGACTCCCTTTTAATTGTGCTAAACATCTTATATATGGTGTCATTGACTCCCTTTTAATCGTGCTAAAAAATCTGACTATTCCAAATTTACCAAACACAGTACCAGGTGATCCATGAAAATGATTTTTCTCCTTTGAAACCTGATTGCCATCCATCAGCCGTAGATGGGACCGATGTTCTAGGAACAGGGGGAGACAACACCTCGTATCACGACCAAAAGGCCACTGCTGGCAATACCTGCCTCGCAAAGCTGGCTTTCTCTTTGCAAGAGCCACACGTTGGGCAAATCTCACTGCACGCCCATCTCTAGCGCAACTACTTATCGTTCACGAGGATGTGGCCGTCCCAAACCAACCAGGATAAGGACCTCACTTTGGTTTATATATGCAACCTAACATATAGCTTGAGGAAAGAGCTTGCGTTCTTTAGTCAGGTTGCATTTACTCGCCAGTGGAAATAGAGCTCGAGTTTTTCTTATAGCAACTGAAGCCTAATATATTCCATCTTGTATACACAACAATGTACACATGATCAAGTTTGCTGAAACCAAATAACTGTGCACACAACATTGCTAGTGTGATAAAATTTGCAAAGTAAAGTCATAACAGCAAGGTCATATAAACAATCTATTTATCTTGTTAGACCTTTCGAACCAAAAGTAGCAATTGCAAAACGATGGTCTAAATTGACATTCATTAGTCTACATGCTTTATTTTGCCCTCTTCTAAAATAGCATACCCCTCTCGTATGACTCGATGGGGGGACTACAATCACGATGTATACAGATGCTTATTATGACCAATCCCTCTCTACACGCCTTAGTTTATATTCAGTCTGAAGCAGGCCAACACTAATCTACAATAGAAGTGTGTGCGGTTACTTCTTCGGCTACTCAATACAGATGTTGCGGCTCAAGTCATCATACTGAAAAATACATGGCCGCCTCCTCATTTCATCGCATAATGCTACCGGTAGGCTAAAGTCATGATGCTAGCAAATACATGGTCGCCTCATCTCATCATATTATGCTTCTAGTATTAAAGAAATTAAATCCCGACACTCAAGTATGAATCCACATAAATGGCTATTGAGACCCACTATCGGTCTCATTCTCCAGAAGGGACACACGAATGATGCTATCTTGAAACATAATTTTTAGAAATCAATACAAGAAAGTGCACAGCTTAGCTAGGAACACTATTTCTTCCAGATCCTTCGCTATTTCTTGTATGAATTATTGTGATGTGTCTTGCCCATTAAATTAGCAGTGAAATATAAGATGTTGCTAGCTAAATTGGGCAAATGATAATCTTTGCAAACGATAATCTTTTTTCTGAATCTTCCTGGAAACCATAATCATGATGTGTGAACAAAAACTTATAGGGAGCGAGAACAGATACCTAGGACCTTGAGTTGTGGAAGGAAGCAAACAGTGTTGGTGGCTCCCACGTCCTCGTAGGCAGTGAAACAAGGACTCCAAAATTTCCTTGTTCGTTGTTCAAGGGCTGCTTGGAAGGGAAGTACTTGAATAATTAGTCAACAATAATACTTGTGCTATTTGACTCATATCAACTCATATTGCACAACAGAAAATGGCAATAAAAAGTAGAGAACATGAAAATGAGTATTCTTATTGTGGTATCTAGAAACTTGTTCTCCGAGTGGAAAACATGCATGCATCGGAATATAGGACATCGTGGTGAACAATTTGAATAATAGGACAACCGTAAATAGGAGACACCAATAGTTCACGAGAAGGAGAACTCAACTTTTAATGGTCAAGATAAATGAACAGGGCAACATTTCATTGAAAAGGCTCTGGCGATAGTGTCAATTATTCAATACATTTCATTGGTGGAAATACCTGTTATAGTATATAAGTTGGGCTGTCTTGTACATGCACCGATAAAATGCACAACATTCCTGTGACAAACCTTTCTGCGAGCATGGATTGAGCAGTAAGTCTATAACTCTATATGGACATAAGTAATAATTGACAATAAGCAAATTTACTGAAACCAAACAGTAGAGTGCTTATTATTCAGTTAGATAGAGGCATTAAACTTCATACAAGAAGGGCAGACTAAAGCCTATACCTCAACACTGCGAAATTTCTCCATTATCTTTACTTGCAGCTGTTTAGTAGCCTATGAATAGCACTAATAGAGAATATATCACCATAAAAATTGCTGAAATAGTAGTAAGGAAAAGGACACACTCTAATATGCTAGAATCAGTTAGCTAATGCATACCACAAGAGGCAAACCAGCGACAACGAATACATCCACTGAGTAGCCATCGATTGTTGAAAATGAGTGTGCTTCGTGGATGCCAAGACCGAGATCACCAATAAAACAAGTGAGCTGTAATTGTATGTATAAGTGTCGGTATAAGAATCGAACCAGATACTGAGTAGTGGACCTGGTCTCAATGTACTTTACAGTAAAGTTCAAGTGATTTTAGTACAATGACAAAAGCCTGTAAAAGGTGATTCCAGTAAAAGCCTGTAACAACCCCAGCGCAGCCTTGCCATCGCACCTCGCCGGCGACGCTCCCGGACACACGCCCAGACCTAGAGGCCACCATGGGGGCGATGCCGCGGGTGCTCCCGAACGAGCTCATCGAATAGATCCTCCTCTTCCGCCCGCGTGACGATCCGGACTGCCTCCTCCGCCCGCGTGACGATCCGGACTGCCTCCTCCGCGCCTCGCTCGTCTACAAGACCTGGAGCGACATTGTCTTCCACCGTGCGTTCTGCCGCCGCCTCCACGAGCTACACGGGGAACCACTTCTCTAACAAGAGGCAGCAAGGAATCATCACATCGAGCATATGGCCTAACGCGTCGTCCTTCCGCGCCTTGATGCGGTGGCATGGTCAAAATGACTGATGAGCTTCCTGGAGCAATTTGAACGTCGCCGGACATCTTGCTGACGACTGGCCTTGCATAGGGGAACCCCTTGTCCTTACCCTTATCATAGCAAGTGATATTGCTCTTATGATTTGGAACTGCAGTCTCTGAAACTTTTGGTGGAAGGAGAATCAATACGGATCTCCATGTTAGCATAAGGAAAATTTGCCAATAAATCAATATTTTTCAATATAGTTGTCATCTCACCTGATTGTGGAATTTTTTTGGAAAAGCCATTCTTTTCAGGATTGGGAATGGACTGTGGGGAGGATGTAGATTGTCCCTCTATTACTAATTTACTCTCGAAATATGTTTTAAACTTGACACTGCCACTTTTAAGTTCAGGATCTACCACGGGCAACACTAAGCATTAAACAACAGTCAACATTAGCAAAACTATAAACCAGTGAACAAAGAAAAAATATGTGTTGTGTAGCAAGAATAAGCATGTCCTTGAGATATGCATATTCATCATGTGAACGAAAAATTAAATGACAATCACTTGCAATGGCATCATATAGCATTTAACTATCATTCAGAACACATACGCTGAGTTTTTAACAATCTACCCTTAGACCAACAAGTTGTTAATTTCCATGATAACGGTGTGACATGTTCTAGCACTTCCCCATATTTTCTCAATATCGACCCTTTACATAATTGAGGGACATATAAATTATGTGACTGCAAGCTGGGCCCCCTGATCGGAAAAATCCTAAGCATAGACATGCACACTACAGTACTTCCCTTCTACTCCCACTGAATGCTAACAAGTAGTGTGGTGGTGCCTGGTGTGCTCCAGGACACTTGGGTAACAAGCAGTGTGGTGGTGCCTGGTGTGATGGACACTTGGGTAATGCCACTCTGAAATGAATATTGAAAAACATGCAAGTCTGGCTGAACAGGGGAGAGAATAACTTAGAGTAGTCTGTGAAGATGAAGGGATACAGAAATTATTGTATTTTTTTTCAAATCAGTGCATTAAACTTTCAGTTTCTGTTGAGAGAAAATAAGCATATATATACTTTTTGAGAAAAGAACAATATTATTTTTTCAGAACAACTTTTTTAACAACTAATTTCAGAAGAATGACTCCAGAACACCCCATTACATCATCATACCAGCCAATGCATGCATAATTGAGGGTCATATCAATTATGGGACTGAATGTGGAGTCCCAAATCAGAAAACCCCAAACCCAAACATGCACAACAGAGTACTTGCCTTTTACTACCACAGAATGCATGCTAAACAAGCAGCATGGGTGCCACACTCTGAATTTCGAAACATGCAACTCTAGCCGAACAGGGGAAATGATAAACGGAATGCCTCTTTTCCTCACCTGATTCCGGTGAACTTTGTGATGGATCACTGACAGATCCTGCAAGAACCACCGAAGAGGCACCATGCCCTTGCGGTACATCTACATCCACATTAGCACGGCTGTCCCAAGAACTCGCCGCCCTCGTCCCGGGCTCAATCCCTGAAGATACTGACACTTACACTATCCAGATAAGATGGATGGGAGATGCAGTGAGGAATCAGGAGAAACTCGGGGACCTCAAGGATGGACGATTCTTGGTCGACCCGCCCCACCTTCGGCCTCGTCGCCGGCGCGATTATTCTCCGGTACCGAGGAAACCCACTAAGATGCATCGATCTGTAGGGATCCGCATGGCGGCTCTCCTGCATGTAGTGGAGGTGGAGGCCACCGGCGACCGAGATGGGGACGCGGTGGGCGGCGGCGGCGGCGACAGAGATGAGGGACACGACGGGCGGTGGCGGCGACAGAGATGGGGGACACGGCGGGCGACGAGGGGGAGGAGGAGGCGGACGGGGAGGAGGAGGCGGACGGGGAGGGGGAGTTGGACGCGGAGGCGACGGCGAAGGTGCAGGCCAGGGCGACTGGCTCCCGTTAATTCTTCCTAAATTTCTGTACTTGATTGGCTCGTGGAGGTGCAACAGATTTTCGCTGTAGGAGGAGGTGGAGCACGGTCAGCCTTACTTAATTTGGTAAATGCACACGGTGGTGGTGCATGGATGGTGGAAGGCCGTTAGATTGTAATTTGTTGTCTAATTGTGTGGTAGTGATTGGTGTTTGTTTTTGTGGGGGTAATAGTTGTGTGTATTTAGAGAAGTTTTCGTTTGATCTTTTATTAGTAGTATAGATTCCTGCGCTTAATGAGGCAAAAAAAAACTGCTAACGGAATCATTGACTATAGTGAGGCGCACAAATCTCAAAGTGCCATATTCTTAATGAATGGTACAGATAAGGGGGTGCGGGGATCCCCGGACCTAAAAATCCACTTATGAAAAACAAAACAAGAGTACATGCATGACCCCTGCTAATTGAGTAACCAATCCAAAAGATATACAGATAGCAAAAGGAAAAATGCAAATCACCTATTCAAACACATCTTAGAGATCTTGTGTGTTCACATTTTCAGATTCGTCATCTTGTTCGTCATCCCGAGCGTCAACTTCAGTGTCTATAAGGGAAAGAAATCTATAAAAGCTCAAGGTGAAGATGGATCAACAAGAAAGAAAATTAAATGTGCAAACAAAATCAGTTTAATTATTCTTTCAATGGAAGGTAAAGTAGATGAGATTATCTATTGTTATTGGAAATAATATATGTGATGAAAGAGCATTATATTTGCAAAGGATGCTTAGCTTTGCACAGTAAATCATCTAAAAATAGGTAAAACCGCCATGTCTTTGTCTCAACCTTCTTGAACTCATAAGCCTCAGCAAGGAGTATTTCGTTCACACGTGCAATGGCTACGTAAGGGGCCTTGTCCTGCAACACAGATCCATCCATGTAAAACATTAATCAGCATGGCAAAAGTTACAGAAGATTAGAAGCTGGCTGTCTTACCGAATCGTTAAAGAATTCCCAGTTTTCAGCAGCTTTCTTTCTAATCTGAAAATTTTCCACAAGAAACAAATTATCGATTCATCCACGAAACAGTCGAAACAAATCGGTTACGAGGCAATGAAGGATCGAACTGACAGCATCTACGGACGGCTTGTCATAGACGCCTTTGAAGTTGTCCATCCAGAAGACGTCCCTAACCAAATCATGGTCAAATCAGCGCCGTCCAGAAAAGCAAAAAAAGGAAAAACAATCTGAAAAAACGTGGAGGATCAAATCTCACTGGTAGGTGAAAAGGGCGAGCTTGGCGAGCTGTTCATCCAACGGATTTTCCATTGCAATGCTCATCGCCGCCAACCCGCGTGTAACATCGGAAAGGTCGTGGGTCTTGGGCTTCTCCGCTCCATTGCTCTTCACCGCCAACCTGCGTGGAACATCGAGAAGGTCATGGGTCGACGCACCAAAATTAACCTCTATTGCATCACACAAATCGGTTGGAATCTTACTTGTCCTTGACCTTCTTCCCCTTCCTGCACTTGGTCCGGGGCTTCCGCTCATCCGCTCCATCTCTCTTCGCTGCCGAGCTGCGTAAGAATCCAAGGTTATGGATCCGCGGCTCGATGCACCGAAACTAGGGATGTCTCTTGCATCACAGAAACAAGATTCAGTTTCGATTCTTACTTGCTGTCGGCCTCGTCCATGGTTACATCGGTGCCCGTGGATGCGGTCTGCTTGCAAGCCGTCATGCCTCAACAACAGGTGAGATCGTCTCGAGGCGAAGCCAGGAATCGAGCGCCCGAATTGGGGAGTTCCGGGGAAAGGAAACGAGGGAGACGAGAGGCGAGCTGCTAGGGCACAAAAGAGATCGGGCCAAGCGCCTCTTTTTCCTATAGGAGTCAGGTAAATACTGGGCCAATGCAACCAAGGCCTTATGGTTCTCTGTCAGGAAAAAATAAATAAACTATGGCCCGTGTTGACCTTTAGAGGCTTTACTACAATCTTGATTCAATTTCGCCATCGATTATGGGAGCTGAGGTGGTGTTTCGAAGGACTAGACTAAAAAAAGTCCCTAAGTAAAAAAAAGGAGGGCTTTTTTTTAAGGGACTATAAAAAAACTTTATTGAAGGGACTTTTTTTTAGTCTCTGGAATTAAAAAAAATCTAGTCTTTTGAAAAGAAACACCACCTGAGAGCAACTACTTGGCGCTCCGCTTATTCGGAGCCTCCCAACAAATAATACATGACGCATTTTTAGCTATCTTCATGTATCGCGTTTTGAATATTTTCTTTAGTTTTTTATTTTTTATTTTTTATTTCACACATTTTCGGCTTTTTAGATGGGGTATTTTGGGTTTTCTCGGTGTTCGGTTTTTCACGGGTATTTCTTAGCTTTTGGATGAAAAAATAAAAAATATCTGAAAAAACATATTTCCTTTTTTCTTTGTTTCTTCAAAAGCACGGATTTTCTTGCTCAGATAAACGGAAAAAACATGTATCTTTTTTCTTTTTGAGAGGTATGGTTTTTCTTTTACGAGAAACACAAATTTGATTTCGGAAGAGGCGACCATGCCTCTTGGAAACAAAAAAGTGTGTTTTCTGTTTTTTTTCGCGAAAGGAACGGTTTTCCTTTTGTGAGATGCACGCATTTGCTTTTGCGAACGAAAAAACATGTTTTTTGTTTTTTCATGAAAGACACGATTTGCTCTCGCGAAAGGCACAGGTTTGCTTCCGCGAGAGGCATAGTCGTGCCTCTCGGGAACAAAAAAAAATCGTATTTTTAGCTTTCGCTGGAGGCACGGTTTTCCAGTCCAGATTTTTATTCGGTTTTTCCGTGAAAAGAAGTTCGTCAAAACCTATTAACATGAGATCTTATTTTGAAGATCTCGACGCGAGGAATCCAACGATGAAAATAGTTCGAGATTTAGACATACGGTTTAAGAGATAAAATATTTTGAAAATAAGGATCTATGAAAAAAAGGAAAACCCTCAGGTTGTGACAATTGGCACACATAGAGTGCACCACTTTTCACAAACTGGCTAGATGGGAGTGATCTTTGAAAGGAGTACTCCTCAATTAGTTATTTTGCCTCATATTCGACGTTCTGAGATTGGAGCTCCTGGCTCTCGTAGGGGCGTGTTCCGGGCATGCCCAGTACCTGCTAAAGAAAGCACCACGTAGAAAAAAAACTGGAAAACAAATCATGAAATTTTAAAATAAGTCTGTAGATTTTAAAAAGGCTATCAATTTTAAAAAAAATCAAAAAAAACTTCGTTGAATATGAAAAAAAATCGAAATAGTATTTTTTAGCAAAATTGGCAATAGTTCATCGAACTTCAAAAAAGTTTAAGGCAATTGAAAAAATCATCAAATTTAAAAATTCATTGATTCTGAAAAAACCATCAATTTTTGTAAGAAAGCTCGTTGAGATTGAAAAATGTTCATCGATTTTGAAAAAAAGTTCATCAACTTTGAATAAAAGTTCATGGATTTTGTAAAAATATCGTGAATTTGAAGAATAAGTTCATGCATTTAGCAAAAAGAAAAATGAAAGAAAAAGACCAAACAAAACCGTTACAATAACAAAGAAAACAAAAAATAACGTGAAGTCAAGAGGATAAAAGGAGGAAAAGAAGTCATCATCACCATCTTCATAACCATTGTCATCATCCAAATCCTTATCATGTGCAACATCAAAAACATTAGTGGACCCTTTGGTGTATCGGTTGATTCGTCCATCCATGTACTCCATTACCATTATCATGATGATTGTCGTTTTCATGTGTGAGTAGACCCGCTATTCTTGGGGTATGGATAAACTCTAGTGTGTAATAGGTTGTTTGGTATTAGGATTTAATATCCTCTTTGCATATTTATATTGCTAATCTTCTTGACGTTGGGTGGAGTTGACCATTGAACGTATGCTAACTTTGGACGGAAGGTTATTACTATTGGCTAACTGTGTAGTTGTGGAGTCGGATGACGTAACATGCTCCTTCTCCCTTCATAGTGAATAGTTGCAACAAGGGGTGCTACGTCTATTTTGCATCATGATTTCCTATTGTTATTTATACTATTGTTGTCATTATTCCACTTTATGATGCAATTTTAATGCCTTTTCTCTGTGAATTTAATAGGTTTAGATGGAGAGGAACATTACCGGCAGCTGAAATCCTAAACCTGAAAAAGCTACATTAGACACACCTATTTTATTGAACATCAAATGACCTAAAAGTTTAGGGAGAATATTTTTAGAATATATATAAAAAATGAGCCAAGAAGTACTAGAGGCGGGGCCACTTGTCCCTCACAAGGCAACGGGGCGCACCCAGCGCTCTAGGTGCGCCCTAATGCCTTGTGGGTCCCGCAAGCGATCGTGGGCCCCCCTCTTCTGCTATATGAAGGGTTTGGACCTAGAAAAAATTAGGAGGATACTTTTGGGACGAAGAGCCTCCGTTTCGAGGCGGAACCTAGACATGAGCACTTTTTTCTCTCTAGCGGAACGATTCCGCTCGGGAAACTTTCCTCCGGCAGGGGGAAATCGAAGCCATCATCATCACGAACACTTCCTCCACCATTGGAGGGTAAATCTTCATCAACATCTTCACCAACACCATCTCATCTCAAAACCTAGTTCATCTCTTGTATTCAATCTTTGTTCCAAAACCTCATATTGGTACATATGGGTCGCTAGTAGTGTTGATTACACTTGTAGTTGATGCTAGTTCGCTTATTTGGTGGAAGATTATCTGTTCAGATCCTTAATGATATTCAATACACCTATGGTCTTGAACATGAACATGATTTGTGTGTAGTTGCTTTTGTTCTCGAGGACATGGGAGAAGTCTTATAAGTAATCATGTGATGTTGGTATTCGTTCGATATTTTGATGATATGTATGTGGCTCTTGGTTTAGTGATGTCACATGAACGTCGGTTGCATGACACTTCATCATATTTGGGCCTAAAGGGAAGCATTGGGGAACGATAAGTAGATGATGAGTTGCGAGAGTGACAGAAGCTTAAACCCTAGTTTATGAGTTGTTCCGTAGGAGGCTGATTTGGATCCACACGCTTAATTCTATGGTTAGAATTATCTTAATTCTTCTTTCGTAGTTGCGGATGCGTGCAAGAGGGGGTAACCATAAGTAGGTTGCTTGTTCAAGTAAGAAAAACACCTTAGCACTGGTCCACCCGCATATCAAATTATCAAAGTAACAAATGTGAATCAACTAAGCATGATGAACGTAACTAAATGAAAATTCACATGTGTCCTTGAAAGTGCTTTGCTTTATATAAGAGAACCTTCAGGCTTATCCTTTGTTATAAAAAGGATTGGGCCACCTTGACGCACATTTGTTACTATTAATACTTGTTATGAATTATCTTCCTACAAAACTATCTATCATTGTTACTTATAGCCAATGTTGAGGATACCGCTTATTGTTAGTGTCTCGGTCGGCTGGGGATTAAAGATTAATCGGAAATCAGACGATTTATAGATTTCATCGATTGGCTATTAATCGTGTATTTTTTACATATCCTAGGTTTCCAGCAATAAAATAAGCCATATTTAACAAACAAACAATATTCGACAAAAGTGTTACCTTGATTCCTCGCCTTTAATCCATGTACAATGACAAACAAAACAAGACAATTATACATATTACATAACAAGGTTCGAAAACACAAATAAAAATAGTTCTTGCACCATAGTGCTAGAAATAGGCCTGATTTATTGTTATATTCATGATAAATCATTTGTCAGAACCGTAAATAGGTCCAAATGTTAAATGGTGAAGCTATGACATAATCTTATCGGTTATCCACAGATTAGAGATAAATCGCTCAATCAAATGATTTTTTTAATAATGCTTAGCGCACTTGCAGAGGATACCTTATGAAAAACCGCGAAGTGCTTTGGGTGTATCAAACGTCACAAATGATTTTTTTAATAATGCTTAGTGCTTTGGGTGTATCAAATGTCACAATGTAACTCGGTGACTATAAAGGTGCACTACGGGTACCTCTGAAAGTGTTTGTTGGGTTGGTACGAATCGAGATCGGGATTTATCACTCCGTGTGATGGAGAGGTATCTCTGGGCCCACTCGGTAGAACATCATCATGAGCTCAGTGTGACTAAGGAGTTAGTCACACGATGACGTGCTACGGAACGAGTAAAGAGACTTACCGGTAACGAGATTTAACAAGGTATTGGTATACCGACGATCGAATCTTGGGCAAGTTCTATACCGACAGACAAAGGGAATTGTATACGGGATTGATTGAATCCTTGACATCGTGGTTCATCCGATGAGATCATCGTGGAGCAAGTGGGAGACACCATGGGTATCTAGACCCCGCTGATGGTTATTGGCCAGAGAGGTGTCTCGGTCATGTCTGCTTGTCTCCCGAACCCGTAGGGTCTACACACTTAAGGTTCGATGACTCTAGGGTTATAGGGAATTGTTATACGAGGTTACCGAAAGTTGTTCGGAGTCCCGGATGAGATCCCGGACATCACGAGGAGCTCCGGAATGGTCCGGAGGTAAAGATTGATATATAGGACGGATGGTTTCGGATACCGGAAGTGTTTCGGGCATCACCGGTAACGTACCGGGACCAGCGGGACCACCGGAGGTGGCCCCGGGGGTCCACCGAAGGGGGGCAACGACCCCGGGAGGTAAGGTGGGCCAAGTGGGGAAGGGAACCAGCCCCTAGGTGGGCTGGTGCGCCTCCTCACTCAGCCCAATGCGTGGGGGAGAGAAAAGGGGGGGGCAAACCCTAAGCGAGGTGGGCCTTAGGTGGTGCGCCACCCCCTCCCACCCTAGCCGCCGCCCCCTTTCCTATCTGGTGGCTGCCGCACCACCTAGGGAGGGAACCCTAGGGGTGGCGCAGCCCCTCCCCCTCCTCCTATAAATAGAGAGGGGTTTTGGCCCTTGGGACACACACTTCTCCCTCTCCCACGGCGCAGCCCTGCCCTTCTTCCTCCTCCTCTCTGCCGGTGCTTGGTGAAGCCCTGCCAGGAGACCTCCTCTCTCCATCGACACCACGCCGTCATGCAGCTGGAGTTCTTCTCCAACCTCTCCCTCCTCCTTGCTGGATCAAGGTGCGGGATACGTCACCGGGCTGCACGTGTGTTGAACGCGGAGGTGTCATAGTTCGGCACTAGATTGGAATCGCTGCGAGTACGAGTCCATCAACCGCGTTCTAGCAACGCTTCCGCTTAGCGATCTTCAAAGGTATGAAGATGCTCTTACCCCTCTCTCGTTGCTGGTCTCTCCACAGGAAGATCTGAATATGCGTAGGAAAATTTTGAATTTATGCTACGTTACCCAACAGTGGTATCCGAGCCAGGTTTTCTATGCGTAGATTCTATGCACGAGTAGAACACAAAAGTTGTGGGCAATGATTTGTCAATTTGCTTGCCGCTACTAGTCTTATTCTTTTCCGGCGGTATTGTGGGATGAAGCGGCCCGGACCGACTTTACACGTACGCTTACGTGAGACTGGTTCCACCGACAGACATGCACACCGTGCATAAAGGTGGCTAGTGGGTGTCTATCTCTCCTACTCTAGTCGGATTGGATTTGATGAAAAGGGTCCGTATGAAGGGTAAATAGCTTTGGCATATCATCGTTGTGGCTGTCACGTAGGTAAGAAGGCGTTCTTGCTAGAAACCGAAATCAGCCACGTAAAACTTGCAACAACAATTAGAGGACGTCTAACTTGTTTTTGCAGGGTTTGACATGTGATGTGATATGGCCAAAGTTGTGATGTTGCATGTATGATGTATGAGATGATCATGTTATTGTAATAGGTTTCACGACTTGCATGTCGATGAGTATGACAACCGGCAGGAGCCATAGGAGTTGTCTTAATTTATTGTATGAGATGCAACGCCATGTGCTTGCTACTTTTACTTCATTGCTAACGGTTAGCTATAGTAGTAGTGATAGTAGTAGTTGGCGTGACGACTTCACGAAGACACGATGATGGAGATCATGATGATGGAGATCATGGTGTCACGCCGTTGACGATGATGATCATGCGATGCCTGAAGATGGAGATCGAAAGGGCGAAGATGATAATGGCCATATCGTGTCACTATATGATTGCATTGTGATGTTTATCATGTTTTTCATCTTATTGCTTAGAACGACGGTAGCATAATAAGATGATCCCTCTTGAAATTTCGAGAACGCATTCCCCTAAGTGTGCACCATTGCGAAGGTTCGTTGTCTCGAAGCACCACGTGATGATCGGGTGTGATAGATTCTAACGTTCGCATACAACGGGTGTAAGCCAGATTTACACACGCAAAACACCTAGGTTGACTCGACGAGCTTAGCATGTACAGACATGACCTCGAATACAAGAGACCGAAAGGTTGAACATGAGTCGTATGGTTGAATACGATCAGCATGAAGTTGCTCACCATGGTGACTAGTCCGTCTCACGTGATGATCGGACACGGGTTAGTCAACATGGATCATGTATCACTTAGATGACTAGAGGGATGTCGATTTAAGTGGGAGTTCATACTTAACTAGATCGTGACAGGCGCGCGTTGCCGAGCCCGTAGAATTGTATCGAATGATAGAAATTTTGTTGTTATTTAGTGCACAGTACAATTAAAATTAAATATGAAATTTGGTGCAGTGTGTAAATTAAATCTACGCATGCACGAAAAATTGTATATTAATAGCATTGTTCAAGAAAGATCACGAACATTCGAGTGATAACGACATAACCAAATAAAAAGGTTATATACCAAAATACATACTTTGATCAATGCCTAAGGGAGAGCATGGCGTCAAACATTGTATAATTCATAAAACCCTAATGCCAAATATTTAAGTGCAAATATATGAATTAATTCACCAATACGGTTAGAATATCACATTAAGAAATCATTTGCTTTCCGTGTTTGTTTTTCTGATGAGTAATTGGTTGTCATCCAGTGGCACTTTTGAGCAATACAAATAGGCTTACATATGTTCTTTGTAATGTTACAAAATATTAGTAGTAGCAGGACAACATGGACAATATCAATCAGAATAAGAAAGGATATGCACGAATCATGCTTCCACCTGGGGAATACAGGAGGCAAAAAAGAGGTGGGCACAGACCAGAGAAGGAGCAAAAAATTGAGAAGGAGAGGAAGGTGTCCAATCGACTCACCACTTGGTTCCATGGAGAGTCATTCCCGACCTCGGTGGTCTCTAATTAGAGCAATGAGGGTATCCAGGGAGACTTTTCTTCTGAAACGAAATCAACGAAGACTTTGGCTTCGGGTAGTGAGAGGCGCAGTTATGTTGCGGGCGTTGCAGGTGGCGGTATCATGAAGGTTGCTAGCTTTGCAGGCTGCACCGCATATAGGCCTACGCCGCGAGAAGCAGTGGTGACCAACACGTTTAATGGCTTGCCGATGCCGGTAAACTTGGCACCAATGGACCTCAATGCCTGTAGTGTTGTGCATCCAGCAATGGGAAGCCCATCACCCTCAGCTGCAGAAACCTCAGCTGGCCTTTTGAGAGTCCACCTCCCTTCTGTAGCAGCAAATATATTGTCACATCCATGAGCTTACAGCAAAAAATAAGAGGATTTGTTCTGAAATAATCTTCTTTTCTAAGTATGAAGATGACAACAATGGAAATATGTTGTCATGAGTGAGGTTCACTCACAAAATAATTCAACATGGCGACGACCCGCTGTGAGAACTTTCGCTCTAGGACCAACATCAACAACTACTCGTGCAACATCAGACACTGCAGGAAAAGGAGCAGTAGAGATTCGGCCATCAGCAAGTTGTTTGACGAATTGAGCAATACACACACACACGCGCGCGCACACTATCTTTACCATAAGCTAATTATCATGCAAGAGACATCCTAGATAGTTGTTAAAGGTGAAGAACAAAATAACACAGCAAGACTGAAAGACAACCATGATAAAATAACCTTCTCATAACATAGCAAGGTTGAAAGACATCCTTGGTGCTATTTTTCTCTCTACATAGAAGATCTGCAGACAAAACTCATGATTGATAGAAAATGTCTAGCATCCACACAGTGACACTATGAATTAGGTTAGTTACCTGGGATAAAAGGTCGCAAGTCCCCTTTTTGTATCTTTCGGTCAACTGGATTGATGGTTGCATCTTGTAGTTTCAACAAGGCCTCATTCCTCTTGCTGAAGGGATGGGGACGTCTACATGCTGCATTAGAGGGATTTAAAAATCACAAGCTTAAAGGTTTTACTGTTTTATCTTCATGGGAGAAGGAAATCTTGATGTTTGCAGTTTTCCTTTATTTCTTAAGAAAACAAACTCCTCTGACTTGTTTGTTAATTAAGTGGTACAAACATCAAGCTATCAGGCAAATCTCTCTAGAATAAAATAGGGTTCTTGTTTAAAGAAGATGGATCCCCTCGAGCGCGCCGGCTGGATCCGCTCAGAAAACCTATAGCCCACGTCACCCTCGTTGGCTGGATCCCCTCGTAGACTGCTTGCGTCGCCTCGCATCAAGTGTGTTTGGATCCCCTCCGGCAGTGGTGGTGTGGAGCAAGCGCAGCAACCTGGCGACGGGGATCGAGATGTACACGGGGGCGACGCTTGAGCTCCAATTCGGAGGTGTCGTTAGTTTTGACCTGTAGACGCACGGGAATGGCGACATGATCTTAAAATAAAGAATCACTACAATGCAACGTGGACCTCTTGAACAAACAAAAGTGGATTGGTCTTACCGACCAGCTCAAGCAACGTGGGGGCCAGGAGTTCGGAGGTGGCTATATGTGGACGGCGGCGGCGACGCTCGGAGTGGGGGCACAAAGGGAAGGGCATCGTCCTCCCGTGCCTCCCTGATCGAGCGCCTCAGCTGGATCCGGCGCCTCCACTCAATCGACACAAACCGCTCGCTCCTTTGTATCCCGCGTCGCGCCCTAGGCTGGACCAGGATCATGTGCCCCCGTTCGATCCCAACACGCACCCGCAACTCCGATGGATTCTGCTTCGAGGAGTCGATGCGGTCTCGCTCCTCTCATCGGCTTAGCCTCCATCGGGATTAGATTAGGGTTCGCGAGTGGCCAACGCGGTCGCTCGTAGGCCTCCCTCATTCGAATGGGCTGGCGGCTCACGAAGGCCCAATGCACGAGAGGCCTCCGTTTCAGCCCCTGGAGCAGCCATCAAAGGACAGTTGGGTCAGTTTAAAGAGATTGCAAAACAGATCATCTTAGACACTAAATCTGACGGCCAAAAACTCTTCAATCATGAAAACGGACGGCCGAGAATGCAAATCGCTGTGAATCGCTGTGAGGGCAGGGATTAGGTGCAGTTTTACGAGAGGCCTCCGTTTCAGCCCCTGGAGCAGCCATCAAAGGACAGTTGGGTCAGTTTAAAGAGATTGCGAAACAGATCATCTTAGACACTAAATCTGACGGCCAAAAACTCTTCAGTCATGAAAACGGACGGCCGACAATGCAAATCGCTGTGAATCGCTGTGAGGGCAGGGACTAGGTGCAGTTTTACTGTCCTTAATATGATTAAATGAATTTAATTGTCATGAACTTAGTCTAAACTTGTCTTTATAAATATTGTAGATGGCCAACGTCAACCTCAATTTCAACTCATTCCTAGAGAAAAACAAGCTGAAAGATGATGGTAGCAACTATGCGGACTGGGTTCGCAACTTGAAGCTCATCCTTGAAGCAGCTAAAAATGCTTATGTCCTTGATGCGCCGCTAGGTGACCCTCCCGCTCCCGCAGCAGCCCAAGACACTTTGAGCGTCTCGCAAACGCGGAGTGATGACTACTCTCTGGTTAGGTGTGGCATGTTATACAGTTTAGAAACGGGGCTCCAAAGGCGTTTTGAGCAACACGGTGCATATGAGATGTTCCAAGAGCTGAAACTAGTTTTTCAAGCTCATGCCCGTGTCGAGAGATATGAAGTCTCCTACAAGTTCTTTAGCTGTAAGATGGAGGAGAACAGTTTTGTCAGTGAGCACATACTCAAAATGTCTGGGTTACACGGTCGTCTGACTTCACTTGGAGTCGAACTTCCGGATGATGCTATAATTGACAGAATCCTCCAGTCTCTCCCACCAAGCTACAAAGGCTTTGTGCTTAACCTCAACATGCAAGGGATGGAGAAGACCATTCCCGAGTTGTACTCGATGCTCAAGTCTGCAGAAGTAGAAATCAAGAAAGAGCATCAAGTGTTGATGGTCAACAAGACCACTAGTTTCAAGAAGGGCAAGGGTAAGAAGAACTTCAAGAAAGTCGGCAAAGTTGTTGCCGTGCCCGGTAATCCAGATGCCGGGAAGAAGAAAAAGAATGGACCCAAGCCTGAGACTGAGTGCTTCTATTGCAAGGGAAAAGGTCACTAGAAGCGGAACTGCCCCAAATACTTAGCGGACAAGAAGGCCGGCAACGTTAAAGGTATATGTGATATACATGTTATTGATGTGTACCTTACCATTGCTCGTAGTAGCTCCTGGGTATTTGATACCGGTGCTGTTGCTCACATTTGCAACTCAAAGCAGGAACTGCGGAATAAGCGGAGACTGGCCAAGGACGAGGTGACGATGCGCGTGGGGAATGGTTCCAAAGTTGATGTGATCGCCGTCGGCACGCTACCTCTACATCTACCGTCGGGATTAGTTTTAAACCTTAATAATTGTTATTTAGTACCAGATTTGCGCATGAATATTGTATCAGGGTCATGCTTAATGCGAGACGGCTACTCGTTTAAGTCAGAGAATAATGGTTGTTCTATTTATATGAGTGATATGTTTTATGGTCATGCTCCGCTGGTGAATGGTTTATTCTTGATGAATCTCGATCATGATGTTACACATATTCATAGTGTGAGTACCAAAAGATGTAAAGTTGATAATGATAGTCCCACATACCTGTGGCACTGCCGCCTTGGTCATATCGGCGTTTAGCGCATGAAGAAGCTCCATACTGATGGACTATTAGAGTCTCTTGACTTTGAATCATTTGACACATGCGAACCGTGCCTTATGGGCAAGATGACTAAGAATCCATTCTCAGGAATAATGGAGATAGCAACCGACTTATTGGAAATAATACATACTGATGTGTGTGGTCCAATGAACGTTGAAGCTCGCGGCGGCTATCGTTATGTTCTCACTCTCACCGATGATTTGAGTAGGTATGGGTATATCTACTTGATGAAGCACAAATCTGAGACATTTGAAAAGTTCAAGGAATTTCAGAGTGAAGTCGAGAATCAACGTGACAAAAAAATTAAGTGTCTACGATCTGATCGTGGAGGAGAATATTTCAGTCACGAGTTTGGCACACACCTAAGAAAGTGTGGAATCGTTTCACAACTGATGCCGCTTGGCACCGCAACGCAACGGAGTGTCTAAACGTCATAATCGCACTTTATTAGATATGGTATGATCTATGATGTCTCTTACCGACCTACCGCTATCATTTTGGGGATACGCATTGGAAACTGCAGCATTCACTTTAAATAGGGCACCGTCTAAATCCATTGAGATGACACCGTATGAACTATGGTTTGGCAAGAAACCTAAGTTGTCGTTTCTTAAAGTTTGGGGCTGCGATGCTTATGTGAAGAAACTTCAACCAGAAAAGCTTGAACCCAAAGCTGAGAAATGCGTATTTATAGGATACCCTAAGGAAACTATTGGGTATACCTTCTATCTTAGATCCGAAGGTAAAACCTTTGTTGCCAAGAACGTATCCTTTCTAGAGAAAGAGTTTCTCTCAAAAGAAGTAAGTGGGAGGAAGGTAGAACTTGATGAGGTAATTACACCCCCTCTCGAACATGATAGCAGCACAGCGCGGGAAGTTGTTCCTGTGGCGCCTACACCAACTGAAGAGGAAGTTAATGATGATGATCATGAAGCTTCGGATCAAGTTACTACTGAACCGCGAAGGTCCACCAGGGCATGCTCCGCACCAGAGTGGTACGGCAACCCTGTGATGGAAATCATGTTGTTAGACAACGGTGAACCTTCGAACTATGAAGAAGTGATGGCGGGCCCGGATTCCATCAAATGGCTTGAGGCTATGAAATCCGAGATAGGATCCATGTACGAGAACAAAGTATGGACTTTGGTGGACTTGCCCGATGACCGGCGAGCCATAGAAAATAAATGGATCTTCAAGAAGAAGACTGATGCAAACGGTAATGTAACCGTTTACAAAGCTCGACTTGTCGCAAAGGGTTTTCGACAAATTCAAGGAGTTGACTACGAAGAGACTTTATCTCCCGTAGCGAAGCTGAAATCAGTCTGAATCATGTTAGCAATTGCCGCCTTTTATGATTATCAAATTTGGCAAATGGACATCAAAACAGCGTTCCTTAACGGGAACCTTAAGGAAGAGTTGTATATGATGCAACCAGAAGGTTTTGTCAACCCTAAGGGTGCTAACAAAGTGTGCAAGCTCCAGCGCTCCATCTATGGGCTGGTGCAAGCATCTCGGAGTTGGAACATTCGCTTTAATGAGGTGATTAAAGCGTTTGGGTTCATACAGGTTTACGGAGAAGCCTGTCTGTACAAGAAAGTGAGTGGGAGCTCTGTAGCTTTCCTCATACTGTATGTGGATGACATATTATTGATGGGGAAAAATATAGAGATGTTGGAGAGCATAAAGGCCTATTTGAACAAGAGTTTTTCAATGAAGGACCTTGGAGAAGCTGCATACATATTAGGCATCAAGATCTATAGAGATAGATCAAGACGCCTCATAGGTCTTTCGCAAAGTACATACCTTGACAAGATATTGAAGAAGTTCAATATGGAAAACTCAAAGAAAGGGTTCTTGCCAGTTTTGCAAGGTATGAGATTGAGTAAGACTCAGTCGCCGACCACGGCAGCAGATAGAGAGAAGATGAGTTCTGTCCCCTACGCTTCAGCCGTGGGCTCTCTAATGTATGCCATGCTGTGTACCAGACCTGATATAAACCTTGCCATAAGCTTGGTAGGGAGGTACCAAAGTGATCCCAGTATGGCACACTGGACAGCGGTCAAGAATATCCTTAAGTACCTGAAAAGGACTAAGCAAATGTTTCTCGTTTATGGAGGTGACGAAGAACTCGTCGTAAAGGGTTACGTCCATGCTAGTTTCGACACAGATCCGGATGACTCTAAGTCACAGATCGGATACGTATATGTGTTAAATGGTGGGGCAGTGAGCTGGTGCAGCAGCAAGCAAGAAGTCGTGGCAGCATCTACATGTGAAGCGGAGTACATAGCTGCTTCAGAAGCGGCTGATGAAGGAATTTGGATGAAGAAGCTCATCACTGACCTTGGAGTGGTTCCAAGCGCGTCGGGTCCAATGACACTCTTCTGTGATAACACTGGGGCCATTGCCATAGCCAAGGAGCCCAGGTTTCACCGGAAGACGAAGCACATCAAACGCCGCTACAACTTCATCCAGGACCATGTCCAGAGTGGAGTAATAGATATTTGTAAAGTACACACGAATCTGAATATTGCAGACCCGTTGACTAAAGCTCTTCCACGAGCAAAACATGATCAACACCATAATGATATGGGTGTTCGATACATCACAATGTAACTAGATTATTGACTCTAGTGCAAGTGGGAGATTGTTGGAAATATGCCCTAGAGGCAATAATAAAATGGTTATTATCATATTTCCTTGTTCATGATAATCGTCTATTGTTCATGCTATAATTGTATTAACAGGACACAGTAATACATGTGTGAATAAATAGATCACAATGTGTCCCTAGCAAGCCTCTAGTTGGCTAGCTCGTTAGTCAATAGATGATCATGGTTTCCTGATCATGGGCATTGGATGTCATTGATAACGGGATCACATCATTGGGAGAATGATGTGATGGACAAGACCCAATCCTAAGCATAGCACTAGATCGTATTGTTCGTATGCTAAAGCTTTTCTAATGTCAAGTGTCTTTTGCTTCGACCGTGAGATTGTGCAACTCCCGGATATCGTAGAGTGCTTTGGGTGTATCAAACGTCACAGCGTAACTGGGTGACTATAAAGGTGCACTACGGGTACCTTCGAAAGTGTGTGTTGGGTTGGTACGAATCGAGATCGGGATTTGTCACTCCGTGTGACGGAGAGGTATCTCTGGGCCCACTCGGTAGAACATCATCATGATCTCAATGTGACTAAGGAGTTAGTCACACGATGACGTGCTACGAAACGAGTAAAGAGACTTACCAGTAACGAGATTGAACAAGGTATTGGTATACCGACGATCGAATCTCGGGCAAGTTCTATACCGACAGACAAAGGGAATTGTATACGGGATTGATTGAATCCTTGACATCGTGGTTCATCCGATGAGATCTTCGTGGAGCAAATGGGAGCCACCATGGGTATCCAGACCCCGCTTATGGTTATTGTCCAGAGAGGTGTCTCGGTGATGTCTGCCCGTCTCCCGAACCCGTAGGGTCTACACACTTAAGGTTCGATGACGCTAGGGTTATAGGGAATTGTTATACGAGGTTACCGAAAGTTGTTCAGAGTCCGGATGAGATCCCGGACGTCACGAGGAGCTCCAGAATGGTCCGGAGGTAAAGATTCATATATAGGACGGATGGTTTTGGATATCGGAAGTGTTTCAGGCATCACCGGTAACGTACCGGGACCACCGGGACCACCGGAGGTGGCCCCGGGGGTCCACCGAAGGGGGGCAACGACCCCGGGAGGTAAGGTGGGCCAAGTGGGGAAGGGAACCAGCCCCTAGGTGGACTGGTGCGCCTCCCCACTTAGCCCAATGCGTGGGGGAGAGAAAAGGGGGGGGCAAACCCTAAGCCAGGTGGGCCTAAGGCCCACCAGGTGGTGCGCCACCCCCTCCCACCCTAGCTGCCGCCCCCTTTCCCATCTGGTGGCTGACGCACCACCTAGGGAGGGAACCCTAGGGGTGGCGCAGCCCCTCCCCCTCCTCCTATAAATAGAGAGGGGTTTTGGCCCTTGGGACACAGACTTCTCCCTCTCCCAAGGCGCAGCCCTGCCCTTCTTCCTCCTCCTCTCTGCCGGTGCTTGGCGAAGCCCTGCCTGGAGACCTCGTCTCTCCATCGACGCCACGCCGTCGTGCTGCTGGAGTTCTTCCCCAACCTCTTCCTCCGCCTTGCTGGATCAAGGTGCGGGAGACGTCACCGGGCTGCACGTGTGTTGAACGCGGAGGTGCCGTAGTTCGGCACTAGATCGGAATCGCTGCGAGTACGACTCCATCAACCGTGTTCTAGCAACGCTTCCACTTAGCGATCTTCAAAGGTATGAAGATGCTCTTACCCCTCTCTCGTTGCTGGTCTCTCCATAGGAAGATCTAAATATCCGTAGGAAAATATTGAATTTATGCTACATTACCCAACACCTTGTTCTTTTTGGTAGTACTTTTTATTTTGGTCTTGGTGATATAGGGTTTTCTATTAACGTTATACCTTACACTATTTAAACTAAGCTTCATGATGAAATTTATGCTTGTGACTTGCAGCCAACTGATATGGAAATTAAATTAGCATGATGTTCTAAGGGGACCTTATGGGATGGTATTTGATGTTTACGTCATATTGGGAAGCTTTACTTATTAAGTAGATCTTGTTGTAATGGAAATTCCTCAAGATGATTTGTGTCCCATAATATTTGTGTAACAACGCGAGACCGATTATTTCCATTATTATATTGCTTGCTTTATTTTTTTGCATTGCATCATTTCATCATTCCATCATGTCATTAATTTTTGTCAACTCAAGTAAATATATTGTATGGATTTTTGACCCATTTAAATTGAGGGAAAAGCAAATGGTGTTTTGTCTTTATAACATATCCTCCCAATATTTTAGGGTGCTAAAATAAGTATTCCATTAAGTTGGGATTAACCGTAACACACTTGCATTTTAAATCACATGCCTTTTCTATCTCAATTCTTGACCTCAAACTTTGCCACCATAATATTCTGCATCTATCTAAAGGGCTTGCGGAGCTGGCTACATAGGAGGGGCGAGCACTGAGCCATGGCCATGATGACCATGTGCCCCTGCCTCTCACAGTTTTACTGTGAGAGCGAGTGCCGCATGAGTAAGGGGAAAGTGGGGCTGCACGATTGCTGGCAGGTGGGGCTAGCACCGGCGTCCACGTGGAAAGAGAGAGAGAGCGCACGAAGGTGGGCTGCGAGAGGGGGCCGGCCGGCTACGTTAGCTAGGCCATCGATGTTGTTGCGTTGTTGGGTTGTTGCTTGCCGTGTGAGCGCCAGGTGGCCACCTCTCATACATCTTAGCTCCAGTATTTTTTATATATTCCAAAAATATTCTCATTATTTTTTTAGGTCATTTGGAGTTCAGGAAAATAGGTATATTTGATGTTGCTTTTTTAGGTCCAGAATTCCAGGTGTCGATAATGTTCCTCTCCATGTAAACCTTGTAAATTCAAAGAGAAAAGGCAATAAAATTATATCATAAATCATAAAGTGTAATAATGACCAAAAGAAATATAAGTAACAGTAGCAAATCATGATGCAAAATAGAAGTATCACCTCTATTGTTGCTATCGCTACGAAGGGAGAAGGGGTGTGTCACGTCACTCGATTCCACAACCACAAAATTAGCCAACTCTAATAACCTTCCGTCCAAAGTTGGCATACGTTGGATGGTCGACTTCACCAAACGTCAAGAAGATTATCAACATAAACATGCAAAAAGGATATTAAGTCCTAATACCAAACAACCTAGTACATACTAGGGTTAATCCATACCCCGAGAACAACGGGTCTACTTACAGATGGGAACGACAATCGTCATGATAATGATAATGGAGTACATGGATGGACGAATCAACCGATACATCGAAGGATCCACTAGGGTTCTTAATGTTGCACATGATAAGGGTGTGGATGAGATGACAATGGTTATGAAGATAGTGATGATGACTCTATTCCCCTCATGGTGAGAGTAATCCCCTCCTCCTAGTTGATCCTCCCTCCGGATGGGCTCCGGAGGCTAGGGTTCTGCCTTGTAGATGAGTTTCTGGAGTCTCTACACGTGTGATTCACGATCCGCTTCGACGGGGTAAAAATAGCTGATCTCCCAGAGGGAGCGGCGCGCCAAACGACCGCTCATGCAGGCATGCGGTCGCATGGAACGACGTCGTTCGCCCTCGAAGCGCGACAACGGCTATTTCTTTGGTCTTCTTACTTCATTTTTATGTGAAATGTTTATCACCTTTAATACGTGATTCTAATGTTAATTTTGGAAATTTTCTCCAAATAAATATTGCTTTCAAAAGCCATTACATGAGGTATTATCAACAAAAAAGAAGTGCACGAAACACGGTAAAATTCCACAAAGCCTATAAAATTGGCACAAAAATAACCGTGAAGAGCTCTCATAATTTAGACTCATCAGCCGACCCGTTTAACCTTTTCATTTCATATTAAAGGAAAAAAGGATGCGACAAACGGGATTAGAGAAGTAACCACTAAACCACCATGATTAACATGTTAATTAGCTTCTTTTCATCCTTTTATCCTCTTTAGTTCGTGTAACTTTTTTTTCTTTTTCTTTTTCCTTGAAACGGTTTTGTTCCTTTTTTTCTTTCTTCCTACTTTTTGCTAAATGCATGAACTTTTTTTTTAAAATTCGCAATTTTTTTTTTCAAAATCCATGAACTTCTCTTCAAAATCAATGAACTTCTTAAAAAATTGATGGAAAATGTATGCCCTTGTATCCACCAGTTCAGCCCTTGCACCATGTGAGTACACTGAAGCTTCTCCCCATTTGCTACTTTGACTGTCATGGGACTAGGTAAATTTATAGTGGGACATTGAAGTTTGTGTGCCAACTGTTGGTCTAAGAACGTGTGCGAGAACTTGATTGCCCACGAGTGCTCTGAATTGTATTGGTTTAGTATTGGTAGTGCCTGCAAGGGCATTAACTCACAAGTAGGCAGCTGCTTCTTCGACAAATTCTTCAGTAGCAATGACATCTAACACTGCATCATTAAGTTGTGTTGCTTCCTCTGCCATGTTGATCGCCTTCACTTGGGCTGCTTGTTTGTTGGCACATACATGCCCTCGAGCAAACTTGTCTCCACAACTATAACACAAACCATTCTGTCTCATGTAGTCTTTCAGCTGCCGTGCTTTCCACATATCACCAGGAGCTAACTAAGGTTTGGTTACGGTGTCTTGGCGTGGCAATGCTTTGTTAACTGTTGCTTGCTTGAAAGTTTTGGTGCTTGTCGGGGCGCTAAAGAATGGACATTTGACTTGTGCACGGACAGTAGTAGCCATGCCCGCGGCAGGCCGTGCCAGAGATGACGAGAAGCACAGGCGAAGCCCTCAGAAATCACCTAGATCAACAGGAAGACGCCCCCCGGCAAGCCCCTTTTGCCGGGGGAGGCCAACAAAGCCTCGCTAAGGATCGGAGCAGGGGCTTCCAGAGCCCCTCGACAAGGCAACAACCCGGCCAGAGCACTTTCCGAAGTGCTACGCCACGCCACGAAGGTGTTGGGTAACGTAGCATAAATTCAAAAAAATTCCTACGATATTCAGATCTTCCTATGGAGAGACCAGCAACGAGAGAGGGGTAAGAGCATCTTCATACCTTTGAAGATCGCTAAGCGGAAGCGTTACTAGAACGCGGTTGATGGAGTCGTACTCGTAGTGATTCAGATCGCGGTGTGATTCCGATCAAGTGCCGGACTACGACACCTCCGCGTTCAACACACGTGCAGCCCGGTGACGTCTCCCGCACCTTGATCTAGCAAGGAGGAGGGAGAGGTTGGGGAAGAACTCCAGCAGCACGATGGTGTAGTGTCGATGGAGAGACGAGGTCTCCCGGCAGGGCTTCGCCAAGCACCGGCAGAGAGGAGGAGAAAGAAGGGCAGGGCTGCGTCGAGGGAGAGGGAGAAGTCTGTCTCCCAAGGGCCAAAACCCCTCTCTATTTATAGGAGGAGGGGGAGGGGGTGCACCACCCCTAGGGTTCCCCCTAGGTGGTGCGGCAGCCACCAGATGGGAAAGGGGGGCGACGGCTAGGGTGGGAGGAGGGGTGGTGCGCACCCCTGGTGGGCCTTAGGCCCACCTGGCTTAGGGTTTGCCCCCCTTTTCCCTCTCCCCTGCGCATTGGGCTGAGTGGGGAGGCGCACCGGCCCACCTAGGGGCTGGTTCCCTCCCAACTTGGCCCATCTTATCTCCCGGGGTCGTTGCCCCCCTTCGGTGGACCCCCGAGGCCACCTCCGGTGGTCCCGGTACGTTACCGGTGACGCCCGAAACACTTTCGGCGTCCGAACCCATCCGTCCTATATATCAATCTTTACCTCCGGACCATTCCGGAGCTCCTCGTGACGTCCGGGATCTCATCTCGGACTCCGAACAACTTTCGGTAACCTCGTATAACAATTCCCTATAACCCTAGCGTCATCGAACCTTAAGTGTGTAGACCCTACGGGTTTGGGAGACAGGTAGACATGACCGAGACACCTCTCCGCCCAATAACCATCAGCGGGGTCTGGATACCCATGGTGGCTCCCACTTGCTCCACGATGATCTCATCGGATGAACCACGATGTCAAGGATTCAATCAATCCCGTATACGATTCCCTTTGTCTGTCGGTATAGAACTTGCCCGAGATTCGATTATCGGTATACCAATACCTTGTTCAATGTCGTTACCGGTAAGTCTCTTTACTCGTTCCGTAGCACGTCATCGTGTGACTAACTCCTTAGTCACATTGAGCTCATGATGATGTTCTGCCGAGTGGGCCCAGAGATACCTCTCCGTCACACGGAGTGACAAATCCCGATCTTGATTCGTACCAACCCAACAGACACTTTCAGAGGTACCCGTAGTGCACCTTTATAGTCAGCCAGTTACGTTGTGACGTTTGATACACCCAAAGCACTTCTACGGTATCCGGGAGTTGCACAATCTGACGGTCGAAGGAAAAGACACTTGACATTAGAAAATCTTTAGCATACGAACAACACGATCTAGTGATATGCTTAGGATTGGGTCTTGTCCATCACATCATTCTCCCAATGACGTGATCCCGTTATCAATGACATCTAATGCCCATGATCAGGAAACCATGATCATCTATTGACTAACGAGCTAGCCAACTAGAGGCTTGCTAGGGACACATTGTGATCTATTTATTCACACATGTATTACTGTTTCCTGTTAATACAATTATAGCATGAACAATAGACGATTATCATGAACAAGGAAATATGATAATAACCATTTTATTATTGCCTCTAGAGCATATTTCCAACAGTCTCCCACTTGCACTAAGTCAATAATCTAGTTACATTGTGATGTATCGAACACCCATAGCATTATGGTGTTGATCATGTTTGGCCCGTGGAAGAGGTTTAGTCAACGGGTCTGCAATATTCAGATCTGTGTGTACTTTACAAATATCTATCACTCCACTCTGGACATGGTCCTGGATTGAGTTGTAGCGGCATTTGATGTGTTTCGTCTTCCGGTGAAACCTGGGCTCCTTGGCTATGGCAATGGCCCGAGTGTTATCACAGAAGAGTGTCATTGGACCCGACGCGCTTGGGACCACTCCAAGGTCAGTGATGAGCTCCTTCATCCAAATTCCTTCATGAGCCGCTTCTGAAGCAGCTATGTACTCCGCTTCACATGTAGATGCTGGCATGACTTCTTGCTTGCTGCTGCACCAGCTCACTGCCCCACCATTCAACACATATACGTATCCGGTCTGTGACTTAGAGTCATCCGGATCTGTGTCGAAGTTAGCGTCGACGTAACCCTTTACGACGAGCTCTTTGTCACCTCCATAAACGAGAAACACTTCCTTAGTCCTTTTCAGGTACTTAAGGATATTCTTGACCGCTGTCCAGTGCTCCATACGGGGATCACTTTGGTACCTCCCTACCAAGCTTATGGCAAGGTTTATATCAGGTGTGGTACAAAACATGGCATACATTAGAGAGCCCACGGCTGATGCGTAGGGGACATAACTCATCTTCTCCCTATCTGCTGCCGTGGTCGGCGACTGAGTCTTACTCAATCTCATACCTTGCAAAACTGGCAAGAACCTTTTCTTTGAGTTTTCCATATTGAACTTCTTCAATATCTTGTCAAGGTATGTACTTTGCGAAAGACCTATGAGGCGTCTCGATCTATCTCTATAGATCTTGATGCCTAATATGTATGCAGCTTCTCCAAGGTCCTTCATTAAAAAACTCTTGTTCAAATAGGCCTTTATGCTCTCCAACATTTCTGTATTGTTCCCCATCAATAATATGTCATCCACATACAGTATGAGGAAATCTACAGAGCTCCCACTCACTTTCTTGTATAGACAGGCTTCTCCGTAAACCTGCATGAACCCAAACGCTTTAATCACCTCATTAAAGCGAATGTTCCAACTCCGAGATGCTTGCACAAGCCCATAGATGGAGCGCTGGAGCTTGCACACTTTGTTAGCACCCTTAGGGTCGACAAAACCTTCTGGTTGCATCATATACAACTCTTCCTTAAGGTTCCCGTTAAGGAACGCTGTTTTGACGTCCATTTGCCAAATTTCATAATCATAAAAGGCGGCAATTGCTAACATGATTCAGACTGATTTCAGCTTCGCTACGGGAGAGAAGTCTCTTCATAGTCAACTCCTTGAATTTATCAAAAAACCTTCGCGACAAGTCGAGCTTTGTAAACGGTTACATTACCATTTGCATCTGTCTTGTTCTTGAAGATCCATTTATTTTCTATGGCTCGCGGGTCATCGGGCAAGTCCACCAAAGTCCATACTTTGTTCTCATACATGGATCCTATCTCGGATTTCATAGCTTCAAGCCATTTGTTGGAATCCGGGCCCGCCATTGCTTCTTCATAGTTCGAAGGTTCACCGTTGTCTAACAACATGATTTCCATCACAGGGTTGCCGTACCACTCTGGTGTGGAGCGTGCCCTTGTGGACCTTCGTGGTTCAGTAGTAACTTGATCCGAAGCTTCATGATCATCATCATTAACTTCCTCTTCAGTTGGTGTAGGCGCCACAGGAACAACTTCCCGCGCTGCGCTACTATCCTGTTCGAGAGGGGGTGTAATTACCTCATCAAGTTCTACCTTCCTCCCACTTACTTCTTTCGAGAGAAACTCTTTCTCTAGAAAGGATCCGTTCTTGGCAACAAAGGTTTTACCTTCGGATCTAAGATAGAAGGTATACCCAATAGTTTCCTTAGGGTATCCTATGAATACGCATTTCTTCGCTTTGGGTTCGAGCTTTTCTGGTTGAAGTTTCTTCACATAAGTATCGCAGCCCCAAACTTTAAGAAACGACAACTTAGGTTTCTTGCCAAACCATAGTTCGTACGGTGTGGTCTCAACGGATTTAGATGGTGCCCTATTTAAAGTGAATGATGCAGTTTCTAATGCGTATCCCCAAAATGATAGCGGTAAGTCGGTAAGAGACATCATAGATCGTACCATATCTAATAAAGTGCGATTACGACGTTCAGACACTCCGTTGCGTTGCGGTGTGCCAGGAGGCTTCAGTTGTGAAACGATTCCACACCTCCTTAGGTGTGTGCCAAACTCGTGACTCAAATATTCTCTTCCACGATCAGATCGTAGACATTTAATTTTTCTGTCACGTTGATTCTCAACCTCACTCTGAAATTCCTTGAACTTTTCAAACATCTCAGATTTGTGCTTCATCAAGTAGATATACCCATAACTACTCAAATCATCGGTGAGAGTGAGAACATAACGATAGCCACCGCGAGCTTCAACGTTCATCGGACCACACACATCAGTATGTATTATTTCCAATAAGTCTGTTGCTCTCTCCATTATTCCTGAGAATGAAGTCTTAGTCATCTTGACCATGAGGCACGGTTCGCATGTGTCAAATGATTCAAAGTCAAGAGACTCTAATAGTCCATCAGTATGGAGCTTCTTCATGCGCTTAACGCCGATATGACCAAGGCGGCAGTGCCACAAGTATGTGGGACTATCATTATCAACTTTACATATTTTGGTACTCACACTATGAATATGTGTAACATCACGATCGAGATTCATCAAGAATAAACCATTCACCAGCGGAACATGACCATAAAACATATCACTCATATAAATAGAACAACCATTATTCTCTAACTTAGATGAGTAGCCGTCTTCGCATTAAGCAAGACCCTGATACAATGTTCATGCTTAAAGCTGGTACTAAATAACAATTATTAAGGTTTAAGACTAATCCCGATGGTAGATGTTGAGGTAGCGTGCCGACGGCGATCACATCGACCTTTGAACCATTCCCGACGCGCATCGTCACCTCGTCCTTGGCCGGTCTCCGCTTATTCCGCAGTTCCTGCTTTGAGTTGCAAATGTGAGCAACAACACTGGTATCAAATACCCAGGAGCTACTACAAGCGCTGGTAAGGTACACATCAATAACATGTATATCACATATACCTTTAACGTTGCCGGCCTTCTTGTCCACTAAGTATTTGGGGCAGTTCCGCTTCCAGTGACCCTTTCCCTTGCAATAGAAGCACTCAGTCTCAGGCTTGGGTCCATTCTTTTTCTTCTTCCCGGCATCTGGCTTACCGAGCGTGGCAACAACTTTGTCGTCTTTCTTGAAGTTCTTCTTACCCTTGCCCTTCTTGAAACTAGTGGTCTTGTTGACCATCAACACTTGATGCTCTTTCTTGATTTCTACTTCTGCATACTTGAGCATCGAGTGCAACTCAGAAATGGTCTTCTCCATTCCTTGCATGTTGTAGTTAAGCACAAAGCCTTTGTAGCTTGGTGGGAGAGACTGGAGGATTCTGTCAATTATAACATCATCCGGAAGTTCGACTCCAAGTGAAGTCAGACGACCGTGTAACCCAGACACTTTGAGTATGTGCTCACTGACATAACTGTTCTCCTCCATCTTACAGCTAAAGAACTTGTCGGAGACTTCATATCTCTCGACACGGGCATGAGCTTGAAAAACTAGCTTCAGCTCCTGGAACATCTCATATGCCCCGTGTTGCTCAAAACGCCTTTGGAGCCCCATTTCTAAACTGTATAACATGCCACACCTGATCAGAGAGTAGTCATCACTCCGCGTTTGCCAGACGTTCAGAATGTCCTGGGCTGCTGCTGGAGCGGGAGGGTCACCTAGCGGCGCATCAAGGACATAAGCCTTTTTAGCTGCTCAAGGATGAGCTTCAAATTGTGAACCCAGTCCGCATAGTTGCTACCATCATCTTTCAGCTTGTTTTTCTCTAGGAATGCGTTGAAATTGAGGTTGACGTTGGCCATCTACAATATTTATAAAGAAATTTTTTAGACTAAGTTCATGGAAATTAAGTTCATTTAATCAAATTAAGTATGAACTCCCACTTAAATCGACATCCCTCTAGTCATATATGTGATACATGATCCATGTTGACTAACCCGTGTCCGATCATCACGTGAGACAGACTAGTCACCATGGTGAGCAACATCATGCTGATCGTATTCAACCATACGACTCATGCTCGACCTTTCGGTCTCTTGTATTCGAGGTCATGTCTGTATATGCTAAGCTCGTCGAGTCAACCTATATGTTTCACGTGTGTAAATCTGGCTTACACTCGTTGTATGCGAACGTTAGAATCTATCGCACCCGATTATCACTTGGTGCTTCGAGACAACGATCCTTCGCAACGGTGCACACTTAGGGGAATACGTTCTCGAAATTTTAAGAGGGATCATCTTATTATGCTACCATCGTTCTAAGCAGTAAGATGAAAAACATGATAAACATCACAATGCAATCATATAGTGACATGATATGGCCATTATCATCTTTGCTCTTTCGATCTCCATCTCCAGGCATCACACGATCATCATCGTCACCGGCGTGACACCATGATCTCCATCATCGTGTCTCCGTGAAGTCGTCATGCCAACTACTGCTATCACTACTACTATAGCTAACCGTTAGCAATGAAGTAAAAGTAGTAAGCACATGGCGTTGCATATCATACAATAAATTAACACAACTCCTATGGCTCCTGCCGGTTGTCATACTCATCGACATGCAAGTCGTGAAACCTATTACAATAACATGATCATCTCATACATCATACATGCAACATCACAACTTTGGCCATATCACATCACATGTCAAACCCTGCAAAAACAAGTTAGACGTCCTCTAATTGTTGTTGCAAGTTTTACGTGGCTGATTTGGGTTTCTAGCAAGAACGCCTTCTTACCTACGTGACAACCACAATGATGATATGCCAAAGCTATGTACCCTTCATAAGGACCCTTTTCATCGAATCCAATCCGACTAGAGTAGGAGATACAGACTCCCGCTAGCCACCTTTATGCACGGTGTGCATGTCTGTCGGTGGAACCAGTCTCACGTAAGCGTACGTGTAAAGTCGGTCCGGGCTGCTTCATCCCACAATACCGCCGGAAAAGAATTATACTAGTAGCGACAAGCAAATTGACAAATCATCGCCCACAACTTTTGTGTTCTACCCGTGCATAGAATCTACGCATAGAAAACCTGGCTCGGATGCCACTGTTGGGTAACGTAGCATAAATTTAAAATTTTCCTACGCCATATTCAGATCTTCCTGTGGAGAGACCAGCAACGAGAGAGGGGTAAGAGCATCTTCATACCTTTGAAGATCGCTAAGCGGAAGCGTTACTAGAACGCGGTCGATGGAGTCGCACCCGCAGCGATTCGGATCGCGGTGTGATTCCGATCTAGTGCCGAACTACGGCACCTCCGCGTTCAACACACGTGCAGCCCGGTGACGTCTCCCGCACCTTGATCCAGCAAGGAGGAGGGAGAGGTTGAGGAAGAACTCCAGCAGCACGACGGCATGATGTCGATGGAGAGACGAGGTCTCTCGGCAGGGCTTCCCCAAGCACCGGCAGAGAGGAGGAGAAAGAAGGGCAGGGCTGCGCCGAGGGAGAGGGAGAAGTCAATCTCCCAAGGGACAAAACCCCTCTCTATTTATAGGAGGAGGGGGAGGGGCTGCGCCACCCCTAGGGTTCCCTCCCTAGGGTCCGGCAGCCACCAGATGGGAAAAGGGGGGCGGCGGCTAGGGTGGGAGGGGGTGGCGCACCACCTGGTGGGCCTAAGGCCCACCTGCACCTAGGGTTGCCCCCTCTCCCCACCACTTGCGCATTGGGCTGGGTGTGGGAGGCGCACCAGCCCACCTAGGGGCTGGTTCCCTCCCGCACTTGGCCCATCTAGCCTCTTGGGGTCGTTTCCCCCCTTCGGTGGACCCCCGGGGCCACCTCCGGTGGTCCCGGTACGTTACCGGTGACGCCCGAAACACTTCCGGCGTCCGAACCCATCCATCCTATATATCAATCTTTACCTCCGAACCTTTCCGGAGCTCCTCGTGACGTCCTGGATCTCATCCGGGACTCCGAACAACTTTCCGTAACCTCGTATAACAATTCCCTATAACCCTAGTGTCATCGAACCTTAATTGTGTAGACCCTACGGGTTCGGGAGACAGGCAAACATGACCGAGACACCTCTCCGGCCAATAACCATCAGCGGGGTCTGGATACCCATGGTGGCTCCCACTTGCTCCACGATGATCTCATCGGATGAACCACGATGTCAAGGATTTAATCAATCCCGTATACAATTCCCTTTGTCTGTCGGTATAGAACTTGCCCGAGATTCGATCGTCGGTATACCAATACCTTGTTCAATCTCGTTACCGGTAAGTCTCTTTACTCATTCCGTAGCACGTCATCGTGTGATTAACTCCTTAGTCACATTGAGCTCATGATGATGTTCTACCGAGTGGGCCCAGAGATACCTCTCCGTCACACGGAGTGACAAATCCCGATCTTGATTCGTACCAACCCAACAGACACTTTCAGAGGTACCCGTAGTGCACCTTTATAGTCACCCAGTTACGTTGTGACGTTTGATACACCCAAAGCACTCCTACGGTATCCGGGAGTTGCACAATCTCACGGTCGAAGGAAAAGATACTTGACATTAGAAAAGCTTTAGCATACGAACAACACGATCTAGTGCTATGCTTAGGATTGGGTCTTGTCCATCACATCATTCTCCCAATGACGTGATCCGGTTATCAATGACATCTAATGCCCATGATCAGGAAACCATGATCATCTATTGACTAACGAGCTAGCCAACTAGAGGCTTTCTAGGGACACATTGTGATCTATTTATTCACACATGTATTACTGTTTCCTGTTAATACAATTATAGCATGAACAATAGATGATTATCATGAACAAGGAAATATGATAATAACCATTTTATTATTGCCTCTAGGGCATGTTTCCAACAGTTTTTGTGTAGGAGGAGATGGGAGAGTGGTGCGAAGAGACGGTGGGTGGGTGTGTGGTCTTTTCATCATTTACAGCAGCCTGCCTCGAAAACCGAAACGGTCACCGCTTGCAAATAGCACGGCCACACACGCTAACACTAAATACAGAAGTAGTATTTTTTTTTTGACGGGAACGCGAGCATTCGATAACATGACAAGTTACCCAGTTCCTATTGGCCTACATCAAATTTATCTTAAACAAACGTCTTTACATATTTGTTGCATGCTTATCAATTTAAAAAGCTCTCGGTTCCCAGCTAACATATACGAACTAGATAGAACATAAATATATATATAACATAAATAGTAGCAGGTGATACGTCTCCAACGTATCTATAATTTTTGATGGTTCCATGCTATTATCTTGTCAACTTTGGATGTTTTATATGCATGAATATGCTATTTTATATCTTTTTTGGGACTAACCTATTAACTCAGTGCCAAGTGCCAGTTTCTGTTTTTTCCGTGTTTTTGACCCTTTTTCAGATGGAGTCCAAATGGAATAAAACTTTACGATGATTGTTTTGGACCAAAAGAGACCCCCGAAGCTTTGGAAGAAGGCCAGAAGAGCCACGAGGGAGTCACAAGCCCTGAAGCCGCCACCACCCCCCTAGGCGGCGCCTACCAGGCTTGTGACCTCCTCGTGGGCCCAATCGACGTAATTCCACCGCCATAAATTCCTATAAATTCAGAAACCCCCAAAAAGAAACCTAGATCGGGAGTTCCGCCGCCGCAAGCCTCTGTAGCCACCAAAAACCAATCTGGAGCCCGTTCCAGCACCCTTCCGGAGGGAGAATCCATCTCCGGTGGCCATCTTCATCATCCCGGCGATCTCCATGACGAGGAGGGAGTAGTTCTCCCTCGGGGCTGAGGGTATGTACTAGTAGCTATGTGTTTGATCTCTCTCTCTCTCGTGTTCTTGAGATGTCTTGATCTTGATGTACCATGGGCTTTGCTACTGTAGTTGGATCTTATGATGTTCTTCCCCCTCTCCCTCTTGTAATGAATTTAGTTTCCCCTTTGGAGTTATCTTATCGGACTGAGTCTTTGATAACAATTGATATATGTCTTGCACGTGTCTATCTGCTGTGATCAACTTGCGGGTTCGTGACATTGGAAACCTATGCATATGGGTTGGCACACGTGGATTCATGTGAGTACTTGATGTATGTTTTGGTGATCAACTTGCGGGTTCGTGACATTGGGAACCTATGCACAGGGGTTGGCACACGTTTTAACTCTCTGGTAGAAACTTTGGGGCACTCTTTGAAGTTCTATGTGTTGGTTGAATAGATGATTCTGATATTGTGTGATGCATATCGTATAATCATGCCCACGGATACTTGAGGTGACAATGGAGTATGTAGGTGACATTAGGGTCTTGGTTGATATGTATCTTAAGGTGTTATTCTAGTACGAACTCTATGATGGATCGAACGGAAAGAATAGCTTCGTGTTATTTTACTACGGACTCTTGAATAGATCGATCAGAAAGAATAACTTTGTGGTGGTTTCGTACCCGACAATAATCTCTTCGTTTGTTCTCTGCTATTAGTGACTTTGGAGTGAATCTTTGTTGCATGTTGAGGGCTAGTTATATGATCCAATTATGTTATTATTTTTGAGAGAACTTCACTAGTGAAAGTATGAACCCTAGGCCTTGTTTCCACGCATTGAAATATCGTTCGTGCTCACTTTTGTTACTAGTTACCTTGCTGTTTTTGTAATTTCAGATTACGAAAACCTATATCTACCATCCATTTTGCACTTGTATCACTATCTCTTCGCCGAACTAGTGCACCTATACAACTTACCATTGTATTGGGTGTGTTGGGGACACAAGAGACTCTTTGTTATTTGGTTGCAGGGTTGCTTGAGAGAGACCATCTTCATCCTATGCCTCCTGCGGATTAATAAACCTTAGGTCACCCACTTGAGGGAAACTTGCTACTGTCCTTGATACGTCCATTTTGCATCATGCTTTCATGTTGATATTTATTGCTTTATGGGCTGTTATATTACCTTGTGCTACCATACTTATGCCTTTTCTCTCTTATTTTGCAAGGTTTATTTGAAGAGGGAGAATACCGGAAGCTGGAATTCTGGACTGGAAAAGGAGCAAGTCTGAGTCCTCTATTCTGCACAACTCCAAATGCCCTGAAAATCAATGTGGAATTTTTTTGGGAATTTATAAAAAATACTGGGCGAAAGAAGTACCAGAGGGGAGCTACCAGGGCCCCACAAGCCTGGTAGCCGCCACCCCCTGGTGGCGGCTACAGGGCTTGTGGGTTCCCTGACGGCCCACTGGCCCCCCTCTTTTCCTATATGAAGGGTTTCGTTCCAGAAAAAATCAAGGAGGAGCTTTTTCGTGGTTTCGCCGCCGCCACGAGGCGGAACTTGAGCAGATCCAATCTAGAGCTCCGGTAGGACGATCCTACGGGGAAACTTCCCTCCCGGAGGGGGAAATCATCGCCATCATCATCACCAACACTCCTCTCGTCGGAGGGGAGTCATCTCCATCAACATCTTCATCAGCACCATCTCCTCTCCAATCCCTAGTTCATCTCTTGTAACCAATCTCCGTCTCACGACTACAATTGGTACTTGTAAGGTTGCTAGTAGTGTTGATTACTCTTTGTAGTTGATGCTAGTTGGATTACTTGGTGGAAGAGTTTATGTTCAGATCCTTGATGCTATTCATTACACCTCTGATCATGATTATGATTATGCTTTGTGAGTAGTTACTTTTGTTCCTGAGGACATGGGATAAGTCATGCTGATAATAGTCATGTGAATTTGGTATTCGTTCGGTATTTTGATATGCTGTATGTTGTCTTTTCCTCTAGTGGTGTTATGTGAACATCGACTACATAACACTTCACCATATTTGGGCCTAGAGGAAGGCATTTGGGAGTAGTAAGTAGATGATGGGTTGCTAGAGTGACAGACCCCAGTCTATGCGTTGCTTCGTAAGGGGCTGATTTGGATCCACTAGTTTAATGCTATGGTTAGACGTTGTCTTAATTCTTCTTTCATAGTTGCGGATGCTTGCGAGAGGGGTTAATCATAAGTGGGATGCTTGTCCAAGTAAGGGTAGTACCCAAGCGCTGGTCCACCCACATATCAAACTATCAATGTAACGAACACGAATCACATGAACATGATGAAACTAGCATGACAGAAATTCCCGTGTGTCCTCGGGAGCGTTTTTCCTCGTATAAGACTTTGTTCAGGCTTGTCCCGTGCTACAAAAGGGATTGCTCCACTTGATGCACCGTTGCTACTACTTTTTACTTGTTACTTTTCGCTTGCTACGTTTCACCTTGCTACACCATCACTTGTTATCGCTACTTTCAGTGCTTGCAGTTACTACCTTGCTGAAAACTGTTTATCAGAGCCTTCTGCTCCTCGTTGGGTTCGACACTCTTACTTATCGAAAGGACTACGATTGATCCCCTATACTTGTGGGTCATCAAGACTCTTTTCTTTTGCCTTTTGCCTTTTTGCCATTTCCTTTGCCGGTTTTCTTGCTTGCTTGTGTGCTTGTTTGTTTGTTGAAGTCATCATGGCTGAAAACACCAAACTTTGCGACTTCTCGAGTACTAATAATAATTATTTTATTATTACTCCGATTGCTCCCGCCACTAGTGCGGAATCGTATGAAATTAACACAGCTTTGCTGAATCTTGTTATGAAACAGCAATTCTCTGGCCTTCCTAGTGAAGATGCTGCATCCCATCTCAATACCTTCATTGAGCTTTGCGATATGCAAAAGAAAAGAGATGTGTATAATGACGTGATTAAGTTGAAGCTTTTACCTTTCTCGTTGCGAGATTGCGCAAAAACTTGGTTTTCTTCTTTGCCTAAAATAGTATCGATTCTTGGGATAAGTGCAAATATGCTTACATATCCAAGTATTGTCCGCCGGCTAAGATTATCTCCTTACGTAACGATATCATGAATTTAAAGCAACTAGATCATGAACACGTTGCGCAATCTTGGGAGAGGATGAAGTTAATGATTAGAAATTGTCCCGCTCATGGCTTGAGTTTGTGGATGATTATACAAATCTTTTATGCTGGCTTGAATTTTGCCTCTCGCAATATCTTGGACTCCGCCTCAGGTGGAACGTTCGTGGAAATCACGTTAGGAGACGCTACAAAACTCCTAGAAAATATCATGACCAACTACTCTCAGTGGCACACTGAAAGGTCACCCGCTAGCAAAAAGGTACACGCTATAGAAGAAATTAACTCGCTTAGTGCTAAGATGGACGAGTTGATGAATTTGGTTGCTAGTAGAAATGCTCCTTTAGATCCTAATGACATTCCACTATCTTCCTTGATTGAGAGTAGCAATGCTAGTTTGGACGTTAATTTTGTTGGTAGGAACAATTTTGGCAACAACAATGCTTTTAGAGGAAACTATGTTCCTAGGACTTTTCCTAGTAACTCCTCTAACAATTATGGCAATTCCTACAACAACACTTATGGAAATCACAACAAATTACCCTCTGATTTAGAGAGTAATATCAAAGAGTTCATCAACTCTCAAAAGATTTTCAATGCATCCATTGAGGAAAAACTACTCAAAATTGACGATTTGGCTAAGAGCGTTGATAGGATGTATTGTGTTATTGATGCTTTGAAAGTTAGATGTGCTCCTCCCAAGGTCAACTTGGATGAAACTTTAAAAGCTATGCGTGTCTCATGAATGAGAGCAAAGAAAGAACCACCCAAATTCACGCTAGGCATGAATGGTTTAAAAGGGTGCATTCTAGTGATGTAAATCACGAAGATCTTAAAGTGCTTGGTGTGACTCCTCTTGAATCTTTGTTTTCGCGTGTCAAACCTATTGATGAAGGGGCTGGATATGAATCCACTTTGGTTGAAAAACGCCCCAATGATTCGGAGTCCACCTATCTTGATGCTAAAGGTGTGGAGAGTGGAGTAGAAGAAATCAAAATTTTGGGTAGTAAAGAAACTCCCACTTTGGATTTCAAGGAATTCAATTATGATAGTTGCTCCTTGTTTGAATGCATTTTTGATGCAATCCATTGCAAACTCTCCACATGCTTATAGCCAAAGCAAAACCTTTACCGCTCATATCGTAGATGCTATGATGAAATCTCTTGAAGAGAAGCTCGAATTAGAAGTCTCTATACCTAGAAAACTTCATGATGAGTGGGAACCTACTATCAAAATCAAAATAAAGAACTATGAGTGCATTTCTTTGTGTGATTTGGGTGCTAGTGTTTCCGCGATTCCAAAGTCTTTATGTGATATTCTTGGTTTTCATGAGATTGAACAGTGTTCTCTTAATTTGCATACTGTCAAGAAACCCATGGGAAGGATCGATGATGTTCTTATTGTTGCAAATAAGAACTATGTACCCGTGGATTTCATTGTACTTGACATAGATTGCAATCCTTCATGTCCCATTATTCTTGGTAGACCTTTCCTAAGGACTATTGGTGCTATCATCGATATGAAGGAAGGGAATATTAGATTTCAATTTCGTCTAAAGAAGGGCATGGAGCACTTTCCTAGTAAGAAAATAAGATTGCCTTATGAATCTATGATGAGGGCTATTTATGGTTTGAGCACCAAAGATGACTATACGTGATTCCATCACCTTTTTCCTAGCTAAGGACGTTAAACAATAGCGCTTGTTGGGAGGCAACCCAACGAATTTATCATTTTTCTTTCTATTTTGTGTTTTCCACACTTTCATAATTCTGTTATGATTGTGTTTTTTGTGTTTCTTTTTGCGTTTGTGCCGAGAAAAACCATTATGATTAGTCTTGGGGATGATCGTTTGGTCATGCTGGAAAAGACAGAAACTTTCTGCTCACGAAAAGAATTTTCATTTTTCTGTGTAAGAGCTTTTGAGTTGATTCTTTTTTCTGCTGATTGCTATGCAAATTCTTCAGACTGTAATAATTTTTCAGAATTTTTGAAGTACCAGAAATATACGAAGTATACAGATTGCGACAAACTCGTCTGCTGTTAACAAATTCTGTTTTTGTTGAGTTGGTTGCTTATTTTGATGAAACTATGGATAGTATCGGGGGTATTAGCCATGGAAGATTGAAAATACAGTAACCCAACATCAACATAAGTAGAATTTAAGTTTGCTACAGTACCTAAGGAAGTGGTGGTTTGCTTTCTTATACTAATTATATCACGAGTTTCTGTTTAAGTTTTGTGTTGTGAAGTTTTCAAGTTTTGGGTGAAGTTCTTATGTACAAAGATATAAAGAGTGGCAAGAGCTCAAGCTTGGGTATGCCCAAGGCACCCCAAGATGATTCAAGGATGCTGTAAAAGCCTAATCTTGGGCATGCCCGGGAAGGCATGCCCGGGAAGGCATCCCCTCTTTCATCTTCAATCAATCGGTAACGTGTACTTGGGGCTATATTTTTATTCACCACATGTTATGTGTTTTGCTTGGAGCGTCTTGTATCGTAGGTGTCTTTTATTTTTGTTGTGTCACAATTATCCTTGCTGCACACCTAGAGAGAGAGAGACATGCACTCACCGTGATTTTGTCAAGCTTCACTTATATCCTTTGGTAGACAATTCAGCTCACATGTGGTTCACTTATATCTTTTGAGCTAGTTGATTTTTCTCTTTGTGCTTCACTTATATCTTTTAGAGCATGGAAGCGCGTGGCTTGGTAGTTGATCTATGCTTTGAAAGTAGTCTCAAAAAGGGGTAGTTATCCAAAGGGATATGAAAACTTCCACCTTCATGTGCATTGAATAGTTAGAGAAGTTTGATTCATCTCAATTAGTTTTTAGTTGTGGTTGTGGTTGTGGTAATATTGAAGTTATGCTAGTAAGGTGTTGTGGATCTAGAAATACTTGTGTTGAAGTTAGTGATTCCCGTAGCATGCACGTATGGTGAACCGCTATCTGATGAATTCTGAGCATGATTAGTCTATTGATTGTCATCCTTTGTGTAGCGGTCGGGATCGCGCGATGGTTTATACCTACCACCCTTCCCCTTGCAGTATGCGTTGAATGCTTTGTTTCGATTACTACTAAAACTTTTGCAACAAGTATATGAGTTCTTCATGATTAATGTTGAGTCCATGGTTTAGATGCACTTTCACCTTCCACCATCACTATCTTCTTAGTGTCGTGCAACTTTCACCGGTGCACAAAACCCACCATTAGCCTCCCTCAAAACTGCCACCATACCTACCTACTATGGCTTTTTCAAAGTCATTTCGAGATATATTGCCATGCAACTACCACCATGACATGTGCCACCACGTCTACATTGCCATTGCATGATCTTAAGATAGCTAGCATGATGTTTCCATTAATGTCCATGCCATGCTAGATCATTGTCACGTACGCTACTGAAGGCATTCCATATAGAGTCATCATTGTTCTAAGTTTTGAGTTGTAAGTGTGATGATCATCATTGATGGAGCATTGTCCCATGTGAGGAAATAAAAGAGGCCAGCGAAGCCCATATACAAAAAGAGGCCAAAGATGCCCACCAAAATAAAAAAAATAAAAAAGAGAGGCCAAAGAGCCCACCAAAAAAATGAGCGAAAAAGAGAGAAGGGACAATGCTACTATCCTTCCACACTTGTGCTTATTAAGCACCATGATCTTCATGATTGAGAGTCTCTTGTTTTGTCACCACCATATAGCTAGTGGGAAATTTTCATTATATAACTTGGCTTGTATATTCCAATGATAGGCTTCCTCAAATTTGCCTTAGGTCTTCGTGAGCAAGCAAGTTGGATGCACACCCACTAATTTTCTTTAAGAGCTTTCACATACTCTTAGCTCTAGTGCATCATTTGTATGGCAATCCCTACTCATTCACATTGATATCTATTGATGAGCATCTCAAGAGCTCATTGATATGCCTAGTTAATGTGACCATCTTCTCCTTGTTTGTCTTGCAACCTCCACCACACTCCACATCACTTATAGTGCTAAAACCATGGCTCACGCTCATGTATTGTGTGAGAGTTGAAAAGGTTTGAGAAAGTAAAGGTGTGAAAACAATTACTTGGCCAATACCGGGGTTGTGCATGATTTAAATTCATTGTGCAAGGATGATAGAGCATAGCCAGACTATATGCTTTTGTAGGGATAACTTTCTTTTGGCCTTGTTATTTTGAAAGTTCATGATTACCTTGCTAGTTTGCTTGAAGTATTATTGTTTCCACGTCAATAGCAAACTATTGCTTTGAATCTAATGGATCTGAACATTCACGTCACATAAGAGGAGTTACAAAGGACATCTATGCTAGGTAGCATGAAAGCATCAAAAATTCATTCTTTATCACTTCCCTACTCGAGGACGAGCAGGAGTTAAGCTTGGGGATGCTTGATACATCTCAAATGTATCTATAATTTTTGATGGTTTCATGTTGTTATCTTGTCAACTTTGGATAATTTATGTACCTTTTATATCTTTTTTGGGACTAACTTATTAATTCAGTGCCAAGTGTCAGTTCCTGTTTTTTCTGTGTTTTTGACTCTTTTCAGATCTGATTTTGGAATGGATTCCAAACGGAATAAAATCCCCGAAATAAATTTTTCCAGAAAGGAAGAAGATTAGGGGACTTGAGGGCCAAGGCAGGAGAGCCACAGGGGGCCCACAAGCCCTGTAGCCGCCACCACGGGGGCGGCGGCTACCAGGCTTGTGGCCTCCCTGGCGCCCCCCCTGACCTAGCTCCTTCGCCTATATATTCCCTAAAATACAGAAAAAATAGGGGAATCCACGAAAACACTTTTCCGCCACCGCAAGCTTCCGTTTTTGCAAGATCTCATCTGGAGACCCTTCCCGGTGCCCTACCGGAGGGGACCTTGGAGTTGGAGGGCTTCTACATCAACATCATCGCCCCTCCAATGACTCATGAGTAGTTCACTTCAGACCTACGGGTCCGTAGTTAGTAGCTAGATGGCTTCTTCTCTCTCTTGGATCTTCAATGCAAAGTTCTCCATGATCTTCATGGAGATCTATCCGATGTAATCCTCTTTGGCGGTGTGTTTGTCGAGATCCGATGAATTGTGGATTTGTGATCAGATTATCTATGATATATATATTTGAGTCTTTGCTGATTTATTATATGCATGATTTGATATCCTTGTAAGTCTCTCCAAGTCTTGGGTTTTGTTTGGCCAACTAGATCTATGATTCTTGCAATGGGAGAAGTGCTTGGTTTTGGGTTCATACCGTGTGGTGACCTTCCCCAGTGACATAAGGGGCAGCAAGGCACGCATTGTGTTGTTGCCATCAAGGGTAACAAGATGGGCTTTTATCGTAGATATGAGATTGTCCATCTACATCATGTCATGTTGCTTAAGGCGTTACTCTGTTCTCATGAACTTAATACACTAGATGCATGCTGGATAGCGGTCGACGTGTGGAGTAATAGTAGTAGATGCAGAAAGTATCGATCTACTTGTTTTGGACATGATGCCTATAGATATAATCATTGCCTTAGATAATGTCATGACTTTGCATGGTTCTATCAATTGCTCGGCAGTAATTCGTTCACCCACCGTCTACTTGCTTTCATGAGAGAAGCCACTAGTGAACACTACGACCCCCGGGTCTATTCACACCTATCGTTTCCACTTTCGCTTTTACTTTGCTTTGTTTCTTTTTGCTTTCAGTTCTCATTTGACAAACAATCTATAAGGGATTGATAACCCCTTCATAGCGTTGGGTGCAAGCTCTTTTTGTTTGTGCAGGTACTTGTGACAATCCTTCACTGGATCGATACCTTGGTTCTCAAAACTGAGAGAAATACTTATCGCCGCTGTGCTACATCACCCTTTCCGCTTCGAGGGAACACCAACACAAGGCTCCAAGGCCACGGGGGAATCCTTTGCATATTTGCCAAGGAAGTCCCTAAAGGCGTAGCCGTAGCAGAAAGATTCCTGGTGCCGTTCCTGAGGAGTATCAAGACAAGAATAGTCTCCCGTCAGCATGCTTGTTTCTGGCGCCGTTGGAAGGTCTTTTGTTGCAGTAGCAGAAGTATTTCTGGCGCCGTTTCCGGGGAGTGAAGCGCCTTTGGTAAGTGGAATTTGGTAAGGAAACATTTATATACTATGCTGACATTTATTGTCACTTGTCACTATGGAAACTGTTCCTTTGAGGAATTTCTTCGGGGTATCTTCACCACGAACGGAAGCACGAGGAGTTGTTCCTCAACCTGAGGTACCTACTGAAAATATCTTTTATGAAATTCCTTCGGGTATGCTTGAGAAACTGCTGGCTAATCCTTTTACAGGAGATGGATCTTCACATCCAGACTTGCATCTCATCTATGTAGATGAAGTTTGTGGTTTATTTAAGCTTGCAGGTTTGCCCGAGGATGAGGTAAAGAAGAAAGTCTTTCATTTATCTTTGAAGGATAAGGCGTTGACATGGTATAGGCTATGTGATGATACTGGATCATGGGACTACAATCGGCTGAAATTGGAATTTCATCAAAAGTTCTATCCTATGCATTTAGTACATCGTGATCAGAATTATATTTATAACTTTTGGCCTCGTGACAGGGAAAGCATAGCTCAAGCTTGGGGGGGGGGCTTAAATCAATGTTATATTCATGCCCCAATCATGAGCTCTCGAGAGAAATTATCACTCAAAACTTTTATGCTCGGCTTTCTCATGAAGACCGTACCATGCTTGACACTTCTTGTACCGGTTCTTTTATGAAGAAGGATATTGAACACAAGTGGAATTTATTGGAAAGAATCAAACGTAACTCTGAAGATTGGGAGCTGGAAGAAGGTAAGGAGTCAGGTATGAATTTCCAGTTTGATTGCGTTAAATCTTTTGTTGAAACAAACACTTCTAGAGATTTTCGCACTAAGTATGGACTTGACTCTGAGATAGTAGCTTCTCTATGTGAATCTTTTGCTGCTCATGTTGATCTTCCCAAAGAGAAGTGGTTTAAATCATCCCCCTGTAGAAGTCAACATATCTAAACCCAATCTAGTTGAGGAGAAAGTGATTGCTTTTAGTGATCCCGTTGTTCCTTGTGCCTACGCTGAGAAACCACCTTACCCTGCTAGGAAAAAGGATTATTCTAAAGCTCCAACTGTGATACGTAGGGGTTACATTAGACCACTTGCACCCCCTGAGGAATTAGAGTTGAACCTAGTGTTGCTATTATCAAAGATCTCTTAGCCGAAGACATAGACGGGCATGTTATCAAATTCTGTGAGGACTCCGCTAGAATTATTAAACCTCACGCGAAAGAAAAATACGGACCTATAGTTGGCCTGCCCGTTGTTTCTGTCAAGATAGCAGATCACTGTTACCATGGTTTATGTGATATGGGTGCTAGTGTTAGTGCAATACCCCGTTCCATATATGATGAAATCAAAGATGAGATTGCACCTGCTGAGTTAGAACCCATTGATGTCACCATTACGCTAGTTAATAGAGACACTATCTGCCCTGTGGGAATTGTGAGAGATGTAGAAGTCCTGTGTGGTAAGACAAAGTATCCTATTGATTTCCTCGTCCTTGATACTACACAAGATAGCTTTTGTCCCATCATATTTGGTAGACCCTTTCTCAACACTGTCAATGCACACATTGATTGCATTAAGCAGACTCTCAGTGTTAGTTTCGAGGGTGTGTCTCATGAATTTAACTTCTCCAAGTTTGGAAGACAACCCCATGAGAAAGAGTCGTTTGGTAGGGATGAAATCATTGCTCTTGCCTCTATTGCCGTACCTCCTACGGATCCTTTAGAGCAATATCTGCTTGAGCATGAAAATGATATGCATATGGATGAAAGAGATGAGATATATAAAATTGTCTTAGAGCAATATCCTATTGTCAAGAATAATCTGCGTGTTGAACTGCTTGGGGATCCTCCACCACCGAAGGGTGATCCTGTGTTCGAGCTTAAAAGTTGCCTGATACTCTCAAGTATGCCTATCTTGATGAGAAGGAGATATATCCTGTTATTATTAGTGCTCTCCTCTCGAATCACGAAGAGAAGAAGTTACTAAAAACTTTGAGGAAGCACCGTGCGGCTATTGGATATACTCTTGATGATATTAAGGGTATTAGTCCCACTCTATGTCAGCACAAGATTAAAAGTGACCCTGATTCTAAACCAGTTGCTGATCATCAAAGGAGATTAAATCCTAAGATGAAAGAGGTCGTGAGAAAAGAAATATTAAAGCTTCTGGACACATGAATTATTTATCATGTTGAACATAGTGATTGGATAAGTCCAGTACATTGCGTACCCAAGAAGGGAGGTATCACCATCGTTCCTAATGATAAGAATGAACTAATCCCACAAAGTATTATCACTCGCTATAGGATGGTGATAGACTTCCGAAAACTGAACAAGGCAACCAGGAAAGACCATTATCCTTTCTCGTTTATCGACCAGATGCTAGAAAGGCTATCTAAACACACACACTTCTTCTTTCTAGACGGTTATCCAGGTTTCTCGCAAATACCTGTTGCACAAACTGATCAGGAGAAAACCACCTTCACATGCCCCTTCGGTACCTTTGCTTATAGACGTATGCCTTTTGGCTTATGCAGTGCACCAGCCACCTTTCAAAGATGTATGATGGCTATATTCTCTGACTTTTGTGAAAAGATTGTCGAGGTTTTCATGGATGACTTCTCCGTTTACGGGTCTTCCTTTGATGATTGCCTCAGCAACCTTGATCGAGTCTTACATAGATGCAAAGATACCAACCTTGTCTTGAATTGGGAGAAGTGGCACTTTATGGTTAATGAAGGCATCATCTTAGGACACAAAATTTCTGAAAGAGGCATTGAAGTTGATAAGGCTAAGGTTGATGCAATTGAGAAAATGGCTTGCCTCACAGATATCAGAGGTATACGAAGTTTCCTAGGTCATGCTGGTTTCTATAGAAGGTTCATTAAAGACTTCTCTAAGATTTCTAGGCCTCTTACCAACCTCTTGCAGAAGGATGTTCCTTTTGTTTTTGATGAGGATTGTGAGGAAGCTTTCGAAATAATTAAGAATGCCTTGATAACCGCACCTATTGTTCAACCACCTGACTGGAACTTGCCCTTTGAAATCATGTGCGATGCTAGTGATTATGCTGTTGGTGCTGTTCTAGGACAAAGAGTTGACAAGAAGTTGAATGTTATTCACTATGCTAGTAAAACTCTAGATAGTGCCCAAAGAAACTATGCCACTACGGAAAAGGAATTTTTAGCAGTCGTGTTTGCATGTGAAAAGTTCAGATCCTATATAGTTGACTCCAAAGTCACTATTCACTCTAATCATGCTGCTATTAAGTACCTTATGGAGAAGAAGGACGCTAAGCCTAGGCTAATCAGATGGGTTCTCCTGCTACAGGAATTTGATTTGCACGTTGTTGACCGAAAGGGTGCTGGTAACCTTGTAGCAGATAACTTGTCCTGGCTAGAGAATGTCCTTGATGATCCATGACCTATTGATGACAACTTCCCTGATGAGCAATTAAATGTCATCCGCACTTCACATAGTGCAACGTGGTATGCTGATTACGCAAATTATATCATAGCCAAATACATACCACCCAGTTTCACCTACCAGCAAAAGAAGAAATTGTTCTTTGATTTGAGACACTACTTTTGGGATGATCCTCACATTTATAAGGAAGGAGTAGATGGTGTTGTTATACGTTGTGTACCTAAACATGAATAGGGACAGATCCTGCAGAAGTGTCATTCCGAAGCCTACGGAGGACACCATGCTGGAGATAGAACTGCTCAAAAGGTATTGCAATCAGGTTTCTATTGGCCCACTCTCTTCAAGGATGCCCGTAAGTTTGTCTTGTCTTGTGACGAATGCCAAAGAATAGGGAACATCAGTAAACGTCAGGAAATGCCTATGAACTATTCACTTGTCATTGAACCGTTTCATGTCTGGGGCTTTGATTATATGGGACCTTTCCCGAGTTCCAATGGGTACACTCACATCTTAGTTGCCGTGGATTATGTCACTAAGTGGGTAGAAGCTATCCCCACTAGAAATGCTGATCACCACACCTCCATTAAGATGCTTAAAGAAGGCATTTCCCCAAGATTTGGAGTCCCTAGATATATGATGACTGATGGCGGTTCACAGTTCATTCATGGTGTTTTCCGCAAGATGATCGCTAAGTATGATGTCAACCATAGAGTTGCATCTCTTTATCATGCTCAGTCTAGTGGTCAAGTGGAGTTGAGTAATAGGGAGATCAAATTGATCTTACAAAAGACCATCAATAGATCTCAAAAGAATTGGTCTAGCAAACTTGACGATGCACTATGGGCTAATAGGACTGCTTATAAGAATTCCATGGGCATGTCGCCATATAAAATGGTTTACGGTAAGGCCTTTCATTTACCTCCTGAGCTGGAACACAAAGCTTATTGGGCAGTCAAAGAGCTCGACTTTGATTTCAAACTTGCCGGTGAGAAGCGGTTGTTTGATATCAGCTCATTAGATGAATGGAGGGCCCAGGCATATGAGAATGCCAAGTTGTTTAAGGAAAAGGTTAAGAGATGGCACGATAAAATAATAAAAAAACGAGAGTTCAATGTAGGTGATTAGTTCCTGCTATACAATTCTCGCTTAAGATTCTTCACAGGCAAGTTTCTCTCTAAATGGGAAGGTCCTTACGTTGTCGAGGAAGTATATCGTTCCGGTGCCATCAAAATCAATAACACAGAAGGTAATTTTCCTAGAGTGGTAAATGGGCAAAGAATCAAGCATTACATCTCTGGTACTCCCATAAATGTTGAGACCAATATCATCAATATCATAACTCCAGAGGAGTACATAAGGGATGTTTATCAGCCTGTTTCAGACGCTGAAAACGAAGAGGTATCTATTTCGGTAAGTAATTGGACTTCGAAGCTTTTCCAATAGGAAATTTCCTCCGTTTTTTGGAATTTTTGGAAAATTAGAAAAATAAAAAGTAGTCCGGAGAGCGCACGAGGCGGCCACAATCTTGGTAGCCGCCACCCCCTTGGCGGTGGCTACAGGGCTTGTGGGCACCTCGTGTGTCTCCCGGACTCCTTTTTCTTTCGGAGTACTCCTTCTAGTCTAGAAAAAATCATTATATATACGCCCGAGGGTTTTGATCTCCGTATCGCGCAGTTTTCCTCTATTTTTGTTTCGAGCCTGTTGTCTGTCGCAGATTTAGAGCAAAGATGTCTCAGGAATCTGTTGGGGAGAATGATCTCCCCCAAGTTCATGAAGAAGTAGATGCTGATCTGAAAAGAGTAGAAGTCATGGAAGCCAGGGACAAAGCTAAGGAGAAAACCCAAGCTAGGGAGGAAGTTCAACCTATGTTCAACATTGAAGACGTTGAAGGAGTATATTTTCTCCAACCCTTCCTCCACGTGATGTCTCCATCCTTGATTGAACTCTTGAGGTTTTGTGAAACAAGTCGTGCTCGCAATATTTCCCTTTCTCGTGAAGTTGTTTTGCTGGAAAACCATGTTGCAGATCTCAAAGGTATAAATCAAAGATTGATAGCTCTCTTGGAATCAAAGGCAACAACACCACCACCATCACCACCAAAGGAAGACAACTAAGAATTGGTATGGGCAATCCCCTTGACTTTTGCCAAGCTTGGGGGAGTTGCCCTGGTATTGTATCGCCTTTATATCTTTTGCTTTTACCTTTGTTTTAGTTCTTTCCTTTTCCTTTTTTATTTCTTCTCTTAGTGGAATAAGTCTTTAGTGTTTAGTTTGAGTCTTTTGCTTTGTCTCTCCCCCGATGCATTCGATCTTGCAAGCTCTATAATAAAGAGTATCTTAGTCAAGGGCTTTGTTTTGTGCCGTGATCAAGAGCATGAAAAGAATGATAGCATGAAAGATCAGGAGATGGTCTTATGGAAAGTGATAGCTTCACATATGACAAGTACGATGATTGAAACTTGTTGAGAATAGACCAACATAGACCTCAGTCATTGTTGCAATTAATAAGAAGTAATAAGGAAAGAGAGGTTCACATATAAATATATCATCTTAGACACCTTCTATAACTGTGAGCACTCACCAAACTATTACATGCTTAGAAGTAGATGTTGGACAAGGAAGACAACATAATGAATTGTGTTTGCTTGGTTCCAAACAATGTTATATCATTAGAGATCCCTTAGCATGTAACGATTGCTTCGACCTCATATTAGCCAAAACTCCCGCACCAAGTAGAGATACTACTTGTGCATCCATAAACCTCCAACCCAGTTTTGCCATGAGAGTCCACCATACCTACCTATGGATTGAATAAGATCCCTCAAGTAAGTTGTCATCGGTGCAAGCAATAAAAATTGCTCTCTAATATGTATGATATATTAGTGTGTGGAAAATAAGCTTTATACGAACCTGTGATGAGGAAGACATAAAAGCGACAGACTGCATAATAAAGTTTTTTATCACAGGAGGCAATATAAAGTGACGTTCCTCCGCACTAAGAGGACACGCATCCAAACCACAAAAGCGCATGACAACCTCGGCTTCCCTCTCCAAAGGGCCTATCTTGTACCTTTACTTTTTTGCCCTTGTAAGATTCATGGTGATCTTCACCAATTCCCTATTTTGCCTTTGTCTTGGCTACCGTCTCATGCTTGGGAAAGATCTATATTCATATATCAACTTGGAGATGAGTACTTATGCTTTATTATTGTTGACTTTACCCTTGAGGTAAATGGTTGGGAGGCAAAACTATAAGCCCCTATCTTCCTCTGTGTCCAGCTGAAACTTTGATCCCATGAGTACCACGTGAGTAGTAACAATTGTGGAAAACAAAAGAGATGGTTGAGAATGTGGGTTTGCTTTACAAGCTCTTATTTGACTCTTTCTGATGTTATGATAAATTGCAATTGCTTCAATGACTATGGACTATTGTTGGCTACTTCTCGGTAAGGTTTTTGCTTCATACTTTGCTTTGTGAAGGAATTGTTACTTTCCCATAAGAATCTTTATGATGTATTGTTGTTCTATGTGTGATCATGATGCCCTCATGTCCGTATTTTGTTTTATCGACACCTTCATCCCTAAACATGTGGACATGTTTATGGAACTTGGTTTTCGCTTGAGGAAAAGCGAGGTCTAAGCTTGGGGGAGTTGATACGTCCATTTTGCATCATGCTTTCATGTTGATATTTATCGCTTTATGGACTGTTATATTACCTTGTGGTACCATACTTATGCCTTTTCTCTCTTATTTTGCAAGGTTTATTTGAAGAGGGAGAATATCGGCAGCTGGAATTCTGATTGGAAAAGGAGCAAGTATGGGTCCTCTATTCTGCACAACTCCAAATGCCCTGAAAATCAACGTGGAATTTTTTGGGAATTTATAAAAAATACCGGGCGAAAGAAGTACCAGAGGGGAGCTACCAGGGCCCCACAAGCCTGGTATCCGCCACCCCCTGGTGGCGGCTACAGGGCTTGTGGGCTCCTTGACGGCCCACTGGCCCCCCTCTTTTGCTATATGAAGGGTTTCGTTCCAGAAAAAATCAAGGAGGAGCTTTTTCATGGTTTCGCCTCCGCCACAAGGCGGAACTTGAGCAGATCCAATCTAGAGCTCCGGCAGGACGATCCTGCCGGGGAAACTTCCCTCCCATAGGGGGAAATCATCGCCATCATCATCACCAACACTCCTCTTGTCGGAGGGGAGTCATCTCCATCAACATCTTCATCAACACCAACTCCTCTCCAATCCCTAGTTCATATCTTGTAACCAATCTCCATCTCGCGACTCTGATTGGTACTTGTAAGGTTGCTAGTAGTGTTGATTACTCTTTGTAGTTGATGCTAGTTGGATTAGTTGGTGCAAGAGTTTATGTTCAGATCCTTGATGCTATTCATTACACCTGTGATCATGATTATGATTATGCTTTGTGAGTAGTTACTTTTGTTCCTGAGGACATGGGATAAGTCATACTGATAATAGTCATGTGAATTTGGTATTCGTTCGGTATTTTGATATGCTGTATGTTGTCTTTTCCTCTAGTGGTGTTATGTGAACATCGACTACATAACACTTCACCATATTTGGGCCTAGAGGAAGGCATTGGGGAGTAGTAAGTAGATGATGGGGTGCTAGAGTGACAGAAGCTTAAACCCCAGTCTATGCGTTGCTTCGTAAGGGGCTGATTTGGATCCACTAGTTTAATGCTATGGTTAGATGTTGTCTTAATTCTTCTTTCGTAGTTGCGGATGCTTGCGAGAGGGGTTAATCATAAATGGGATGCTTGTACAAGTAAGGGCAGTACCCAAGCGCCGGTACACCCACATATCAAACTATCAAAGTAACGAACGCGAATCACATGAACATGATGAAACTAGCATGACAGAAATTCCTGTGTGTCCTCGGAAGCGTTTTTCCTCGTATAAGACTTTGTTCAGGCTTGTCCCTTGCTACAAAAGGGATTGCACCACTTGATGCACCGTTTCTACTACTTGTTACTTGTTACTTTTCGCTTGCTACGTTTCACCTTGCTACACCATCACTTGTTACTGCTAATTTCTGTGCTTGCAGTTACTACCTTGCTGAAAACTGTTTTTCAGAGCCTTCTGCTCCTTGTTGGGTTCGACACTCTTAATTATTGAAAGGACTACGATTGATTCCCTATACTTGTGGGTCATCAGTCCTACAAACCTCTGCACTTTGAGGCCCAACAACGTCTTCAAGGAGAAGGTCGCGTAGTAGACATCAAGCTCTTTTCTAGCGCCGTTGCCGGGGAGGTTAGCGCTTGAAGGTATATCTTTAGATCTTGCAATCGAATCTTTTTGTTTCTAGTTCTTTCGCTAGAAAACTAAAAAATGGAATTGAGGATCCCTCGTATGCTCCATCTTTCCAATGTCTTCCATGAGCATGATGGGAAGGAAAATTGTGCTCAAGTGCTGAAAGAAGAATTACATAGAATGCTTGGCATAGATTATGTGAATGATGAGCATGATTGCAATTTTGTTAGCATGAATTCTATGAATACCCATGATGCTAATGATATGCATAGCCACAAGCTTGGGGATGTTATATTTGATGAAGATGATCTTTTTAGTTCTTCCACTTTGAATGATCAAAATCATTTTGATGAAAGCATGCCCCCTATCTATGATGATTATTGTGAGGATACTTATGCTATAAAGAAGAGGGATGATAAAACTTGTCATAATCTCGAGAACCCCTTTGCTAAACCTTGCTTTTTCATTGTGGACACAATTTGTAGTGCTCAAGTCTTTTACGATACTCCCACTACTATTCTTGAGAATAGATTTCCTTATGTGGAGAGTAGTAAAATTCCTATGCTTGTAGATCATGAAAAGAAAGCCTTAGGTGCTGGTTATATTGTTGAATTCATTCATGATGCTACTGAAAATTACTATGAGAGAGGATCATATGCTTCTACTTATTGCAATAGTATCAAGCTTCCTCTCCATATGTTGAAATTTTTGAAGCTATGCTTGTTTTGCCTTCCTATGCTAGTTGATTCTTGCTCCAATAAATTGTTTGATCACAAAATCCCTATGCATAGGAAGTGGGTTAGACTTAAATGTGCTAGCCATTTGCTCCATGGTGCTCTCGTTGTGTTTCGATCCTTACCTTTTGTGTGAGCATCATTGAAATCAATGCCTAGCTAAGGGCGTTAAACGATAGCGCTTGTTGGGAGGCAACCCAATGAATAAATTTTTCTTTGCTTTTTGCTTCCTGTTTTGTTTTCTCCACACCATCATAATTCTGTTATGATTGTGTCTTTTGTGTTTCTTTTTGTGTTTGTGCCAAGCAAAACCGTTATGATTAGTCTTTGTGATGATTGTTTGATCATGCTGGAAAAAGACAGAAACTTTCTGCTCAAGTAAAGAATTTTCATTTTTATTCTCTAAGAGCTTTCGAGTTGATTCTTTTGGCTGCTGATTGCTATGCAATGTCTTCAGACTTTCGTAATTTGTCATATTTTTTGAAGCACCAGAAGTATACGAAGTATACAGATAGCTACAGACTGGTCTGCTGTTAACAGATTCTGTTTTTGTTGAGTTGGTTGCTTATTTTTATAAAACTATGGATAGTATCGGAGGGTACTAGCCATGGAAAAGTGAAAATACAGCAACCCAACACCAACATAAGTAGAATTTAAGTTTGCTACAGTACCTAAGGAAGTGGTGATTTGCTTTCTTATACTAATGATATCACGAGTTTCTGTTTAAGTTTTGTGTTGTGAAGTTTTCAAGTTCTGGGTGAAGTTCTTATGGACAAAGAGATAGAGTGGCAAGAGCTCAAGCTTGGGGATTCCCAAGGCACCCCAAGTTGATTCAAGGATGCCGAAAAATCCTAAGCTTGGGGATGCCCCAGGAAGGCATCCCCTCTTTCGTCTTCAATCCATCGGTAATGTTACTTGGAACTATATTTTTATTCACCACATGATATGTGTTTTTCTTGGCGTCTTGTATCGTAGGAGCGTTTTATTTTTGTTGTGTCACAATCTTCCTTACTGCACACCTAGAGAGAGATACATGCACTCACCATGATTTTGTCGAGCTTCACTTATATCCTTTGAGTTAGGCAATTCAGCCCACATGTGTTTCACTTATATCTTTAGAGCTAGTTCATTTTGCTCTATGTGCTTCACTTATATCTTTTAGAGCATAGTGGTGCGTGGCTTGGTAGTTGGCTTATGCTATGAAAGTAGTCCCAAAAGTGGTAGTTATCCAAAGGGATACGAAAACTTCCATCTTCATGTGCATTGAGTAGAAAGAGAAGCTTGATTCCTCTCAATTAGTTTTGAGATGTGGCTGTGGTAATATTTAAGTTATGTTAGTATGGTGTTGTGAATCTAGAGATACTTGTGTTGAAGTTAGTGATTCCCGTAGCATTCACGTATGGTGAACCGCTATGTGATGAAGTTTGAGCATGATTAGTTTATTGATTGTCATCCTTTGTGTAGCGGTCGGGATCGCGCGATGGTTTATACCTACCAACCCTTCCCCTAGGAGTATGTGTTGAATGCTTTGTTTCGATTACTAATAAAACTTTTGCAACAAGTATATGAGTTCTTCTTGACTAATTTTGAGTCCATGGTTTAGATACACTTTCACCTTCCACCATTACTATCTTCTTTAGTACCGTGCAACTTTCAGCGGTGCATAAAACCACCATTAGCCTCCCTCAAAACAGCCACCATACCTACCTACTATGGCTTTTTCAAAGCCATTCCGAGATATATTGCCATGCAACTACCACCATGACATGTGCCACCACTTCTGCATTGCCATTGCATGATCATAAGATAGCTAGCATGATGTTTCCATTGATGTCTATGCCAAGCTAGATCATTGGCACGGTACACTACTGAAGGCATTCCATATAGAGTCATCATTGCTCCAAGTTTTGAGTTGTAAGTGTGATGATCATCATTGATGGAGCATTGTCCCATGTGAGGAAATAAAAGAGGTCAGCGAAGCCCATTTACAAAAAGAGGCCAAAGATGTCTGATGGCACTCCTCAGCAACGGCGCCAGAAAAATGCTGCTGGCACTCTCTCACAATGGCTAGACGAATGCTATTCTCGATTGCTCAACAATTAGAAATTGTCTTGCAATAACCCACCAGCGCGTGGGATCAAGGAAGTTTTCGAGCGTAGAGTATTCAACCCAAATTTGTTGATTCTCTAATAGGAAGTGAGAGGATACTCTCAAGTATTAGCAGCTGAATGTGTCAGATTCAACCACACCTGAAAGATTAATATCTGCAAGCAAAGTATCAACAGCAAAGTAGCAGCAGAGCAATTAATAGTAGCAACGACAGTAGCAAGTAGCAACAGTAGCAAGTAACAACAGAGCAATAGTAGCAAGTAACAGCAGCAGATCAAAACAAGTAACAACAACAGTGGGACAAACTCGTAGGCAATGGGTCGGTGATTTGTTTGGATGATATTCATCATGCAACACTTATAACACGGAGAGATATGTGTCTAGCTCCCGTTCATCAATGTGATGTAGGCATGCATTCCGTGTGTCGTCATACGTGCTTAGGGAAAAGAACTTGCATGACATCTATTGTCCATCCCTCACGTGGCAGTGGGGTCCAAAAGGAAACTACGGGATATTAAGGTTCTCCTTTTAATAAAGAACCGGACCAACGCATTAGCACTTGGTGAACACAAGAACTCCTCAAACTATGGTCATAACCGGGAGTGGTTCCAGTTATTGTCACTCTGGGGTTGTCGGGTCATAACACATAGTAGGTAACTACAACTTGCAAGATCGGATCTAAAACACACATATATTGGTGACAACATAATAATTTCAGATCTGAAATCATGGCACTCGGGCCCTAGTGACAAGCATTAAGCATGGCAAATTAGTAGCAACATCAATCTCAGAACATAGTGGATACTAGGGATCAATCCCCGTCAAAACTAACTTGATTACATGATAGATCTCATCCTACTCATCACCGCCCAGCGAGCCTACGAATAGATTACTCACGAACGATGAAGAGATTCATGGAATTGGAGAGGGAAGAAGGTTGATGATGACGATGGCGACGATCTCCCCTCTCCGGAGCCCAAAACAGACTCCAGATCTGCCCTCCAGATGAAGAACAGGATGTGGCGGCGCCTTCGTATCGCAAACGCGATGAAATCTTCTCTCTTTATTTTTTCTGGGACGAAAGTGAATTTATAGAGCTGAGTTTGGGGGCGGCAGAGCCACGTGGGCCCCACAAGCTTGCTAGCCCCATCCCCTCCGGTGGATCTTTGCGCAGGTATTTTTCATATTTTCCAGAAGTATTCTCCGTAAATTTTCAGGACGTTCTAAGAACTTTCGTTTCTGCACAAAAACAACACCAAGGCAATTCTGCTGAAAACAGCGTCAGTCCAGGTTAGTTCCATTCAAATCATGCAAATTAGAGTCCAAAACAAGGGCAAAAGAGTTTGGAAAAGTAGATACAATGGAGATGTATCAACTCCCCCAAGCTTAAAACCTTGCTTGTCCTCAAGCAACTCAGTTGACAAACTGAGAGAGAAAGAAAAACTTTGACAAACTCTTTTTGATCTTGTTGTTGCAACTATGTCTAACTCATAACCAGAATTTCAGCAAGATCACAAGTTAACCACGTAAGCAAGTGACACAAAGGTTTCACGGTAAACTAATATCAATGGCATAATCAGCTAACGAGGAAATAATAATGAGTTTCAAATACCAATACTTCAACCAAAACAAGCATGAAGCAATATGAATAGGTGGTATCTCGCTAGCTCTTTCTGAGACCGCAAAACATAAATGCAGGGCACTTTCAAAGATCAAGGGCTGACTAAACATTGTAATTCATAGCAACAAAGATCCAGTCATAGTCATACTCAATATCAATCAAAAGCAAAGCATAAAAATGATAGAGGTGCTCTCTAATTGGTGCTTATAAAAGAAGAGAATGACTCAACAGGAAAATAAATAGACACGCCCTTCGCAGAGGGAAACATTGATTTGCAGAGGTGCCAGAGCTCAAGCTTTGAAAACAGAGATAATAATTTTGGGTGGCATGCTTTCATTGTCGACGCAATGACCAAGATTTCTCAATATCTTCCATGCTACTCATCTACAGGCGGTTCCCAGACAGAAAAGTAAAGTTTTAACTCCCCCACCACCAATCAATCACACTCCACGGCTAGCCGAATCCTTGGGTACCGTCCATACTAACATCAATCCGGGGGAGTCTTGTTTTACATTTATGTTTTCGATTTAAGCATGGAACTGGGCATTCCAATTATCGGCCCCTTTCTCGTGAATAAACACATGTCGAGGATAACACTCCTAGCATGGAAGATACCAATAGCCCCCTGTCACCACATGAGTGGTTCGGGCATGCAAAACAGATTATTTCTTGAAGGTTTAGAGAGTGACACGTGCAAATTTACTTGGAACGGTAGGTAGATACCGCAAATAGGTAGGTATGTGGACTCTCATGGAATTTTTTTTGGGTTTATGGAAGTGGATGCACAAGCAGTATTCCGCTTAGTACAAGTGAAGGCTAGCAAAAGACTGGGAAGCGACCAACTAGAGAGCGACAACAGTCATCAAGATGCAATGAGTTTGACTAACATTGAATGCAAGCATGAACAAGATATAAATCACCATGAACACGAACATCATAGAGGCTATGTTGATTTTGTTTCAACTACATGCATGAATATGCGCCAAGTCAAGCCACTTGAATCATTCAAATGAGAATACCATCCTATTATGCTACATCATAGTCATCTCAAAATCTATGTTGGCATTCAAGACAAACCATTATAAGCTCTCAGCTAGTTAAGCATGGCATCAAAAACTATGATCTCTAAGTTGTCATTGCAAACATGGTTCTCTCTCAACAAAGCTGAATCAGTCATGACAAGCTAGTCATATTTACAAAAACAAAATAGATAGAGTTCATACCAGCTTTTCCAGTCTCAGACACTTCATCATAAATCATCATTATTGCCTTTCACTTGCACGATCGAACGATGTGAACAATAATAAGAGCGCTCGTGCATTGGACCAAGCTGAATCTGCAGGCAAACACAAAGGAGAAGAAAAAGTAATATGACTCTTTGAAAGCTAAACAGGTATGCATGCAAGAGCCTCTAAACATTGTAACCAATATCTTCTACCTTGACCCAAAGAAAAAGAAAACTATTTACACGGGAAAGCTCCCAACAAGCAAAAGAAGAAAGGAAAATCTTTTTGGGTTTTCTCAGAAGGACACAAAACAAGAAAATGAAAATAAACTAGCATGGATAATACAGTGGCAAAGTGTGAACACCGGCTAACAAAGTAAAAGCATAAGCATGAATGTAAGGTCGGTGAGAACACGTACTCCCCCAAGCTTAGGCTTTTGGCCTAGCTTGGTCTACTCCCATGGATGGTCATGGAGAAACCCAAAATCATAATGGGTGTTATACAGGAGTGCTGCAGCCACTGCCTGAATAGCCGCCTCACGAAGTCGAGCAGCCGTCGCCTCCCTCTCATACTCCTCTGCCTCTCCTATGGTTATGTAGTATCTTCGTTTTACCTGAAAGTCAAAGAAGCAGGAGCAGGAAGGGTAATATGGAAAACACGCTGCCGGTTAAATATCAAGCGGTATAGGAGGGATCCATTATCCCTCTCAAGGAACTGGTAGCGTGTTAGAGTGACGCGATCAAGGTAGGTTGTACGGAGAGGAGGGTCTTCTGAACGGATGGATACTCCAAGAAAGTTTGCTAAGCGTGTAGCATAAATTCCACCAAAGAAATCCCCCTCAATGGCATTATTATTCAGCCTCCTTGCTATTATAGCTCTCATACTGAAGCTCCTGTCACCTGTTACTGCGCTCTTAAGGATACTAAGGTCGGAAGCGCATAGGTGACAATGTGCACCCTTGCCGTTAATGCACCTACCTATGAAGAGGGCAAAGTAGTGCAAGGCATGGAAATGGATGCTTCCTATGGTGGCTTGCGTGATATCTCTGGTTTCTCCAACAGTTATACTGGAGACAAAGTCTCTGGCCGAAGACTTAGAAGGATCATTAATACTACCCCCATCGGGTATCTTGCAACTCCTATTGAAATCCTCCAAATCCATGGCGTAGGATTTATCATACAGATCAAATAGTATGGATGAGTCACGGCCAACTGAAAATTTAAATCAACGCACGAAAGAGGCAGTGAGCATAACATACTGTTCACATTTGTCTAAGAGGAATTCTTCTAACCAGCATTGCGGACAAGTGTATCAAACTCATCCTTGAAACCTGCTTCGATCATGAACTCATCGGAAGGCCATTCACATGGTTGTACCGGTGCCTCCCTTAGTTGATAAGGTTCGGGCTCCCGAAAAGAAAGACGGGGACCCTTCTTACTTGAGGAACCACCATGAAACTTCCTCCTGAACATAATTTCCTGTTGCTGAAATTTTTGAAGTTCAAGAGAAAAGTGAATGAAGACCAACCACACCTTGTAGCAACTACTCCTACTAGTGCCTAGAGACCGTATCATGCGCTAAAACTACTTGGGACCAGCTAAATCAACATTTCTAGCTCAAGAACAGGGTCACCAAGGTAGCAAGAATACGCGAAGGATAAAGCACTAGAGCAAAAACGAATTGGACCAATGGAGGAATCACTTACCAAGGGGTAATTTCCCCAAAATGGTTCGGAGAATGGTGCTTTGAGCAAGGAGATCGAAAATCACAGCCAAATGAGCAAGAACACGGGTTTGAGCTGCGAAACAAATTTTTTCTGGAGGTGGAAGAAGAGGATGGGAGCTGGAATGAGTTGAGGGGGTCCTTGTGGGCCCTACAAGCTTGCTAGCCGCCACCAGGGGGTGGCGGCTGCAGGGCTTGTGGCCCACTAGTCTAGCCCCCAGGCCAGCTCTCAGGCCTAGTATTTTTTAAATATTCGAGAAAAAATCATACTAAATTTTCAGGACCATCGGAGAACTTTTATTTTCGGGGTATTTTTCTCCGAGATGCTAAAACAGAAAACAGGAAAAGCTAAACTAAATCTATCATTTTTGTTCTAAGCAACAGAAAATGAAACCTCAAAATAGAGGTATGTGACTCTTTGATTCATCCATTTCATGGTCATATGGGGTTGATCAAGTCCTCATGACAAAACCTTCTCGAATCACAAGAGAGAATGAAGAATTTTCGGATAGCCACTAAGTCACCTCAATGGGGATATGTATCTCCCCAACAAGCAAATCATACTTCATCTTGACACGAGGAATAGGGCATTCAAAGCTCCCAATAATAATCGATGAAGTCTTTTCGATAGCATTGATGCAATGTACTTGATATCGTTTCTTCGGAAAGTGCACTGTGTGCTCATTACCGTTGACATGGAAAGTGACATTGCCTTTGTTGCAATCTATAACAGCCCCTGCAGTGTTTAAAAAGGGTCTTCCGAGGATGACAGCCATGGCATCGTCCTCGGGAATATCCTAGATAACAAAGTCTGTTAAGATAGTGGTGTTAGCAACCACAACACGCACATCCTCGCAAATGCCGATAGGGAAAGCAGTTGATTTGTCGGCCATTTGCACATAAATTTTAGTGGGTGTCAACTTATCCAATTCAAGTCTACGATAAAGAGAGAGCGGCATAACACTAACACCGGCTCCAAGGTCACATAAGGCAGTTCTTACGTAGTTTCCTTTAATGGAGCAATGTCTAGTGGGCACTCCGGGATCACCAAGTTTCTTAGGAGTTCCTCCTTTGAAAGTGTAATTGGCAAGCATGGTGGAGATCTCAAGATCTGGTATCTTCCGTTTATTAGTCACTGTATCTTTCATGTACTTGGCATACAGAGACATTTTGAGCATATCAGTTAACCGCATTTGCAGAAAGATGGGTCTTATCATCTCAACGAAGCGCTCAAAATCCTCATCATCTTTTTTCTTGGATGGCTTAGGAGGAAAGGGCATAGATCTTTGAACCCATGGCTCCCTTTCTTTACCATGCTTCCTAGCAGTGAAGTCATTCTTAACGTATCTGTTAGGTTGTGGGTTATAAGGATTAACTGTAGGTTCAATCTCCACATCCTCATCATTGCTAGGTTGAGCATTATCATGAACATCGCTATCCATATTGTCACCAGGTTCATGTTCATCACCATATTGTGTTTCTGCATCACACGCTGAAATATCATTAGATTCTTTAGGTGTGACAGTATTTGGTGAACTCACATGTAGGTTTCTATCATCCTTCTTCTTCTCCTTAGGATGACTGGGTGTATCAGCATTAATTCCTTGAGAATCTTGATCAATTCTTTTAGGATGACCTTCAGGATACAAAGGTTCCTGAGTCATTTTGCCTCCTCTAGTAATGACTCTGACAGAGTTGTCATTTAATTCATTGAGCAAGTCATTTTGAGCTTTAAGTACTTGTTCTACCTGAATAGTAATCATAGAGGCATGTTTACTCAGAAGCTTCAGATCATTGACATTTCTGTCTACACAAGCACTTAAATGGCTAAGCATACGAGTACTTTGTTCCAAGTGTCTGCTAACATAATCATTGAAACTCTGTTGTTTGGCAACAAAGTTGTCAAATTCATCAAAGCATATGCTAGCAGGTTTGTCAAAAGGAATATCACTCTCATCAAACCTACGCAGAGAATTCACTTCTACTACTTGTATCGGGTTATCGAGACCATGGATCTCTTCGATAGGTGGTAGATTTTTGACATCTTCAGATCTAATGCCTTTCTCTTGCATAGATTTCTTGGCTTCTTGCATATCTTCGGGACTGAGGAATAGAATACCTCTTTTCTTAGGAGCTGGCTTAGGAGGTGGTTCGGGAATAGTCCAAGCATTATCGTTGATCAGGATGTTATTCAGTAGGGTCTCAGCTTGTTCTACAGTTCGTTCCCTAAAAACACAACCGGCACAACTATCTAGGTGGTCCCTAGAGGCATCGGTAAGTCCATTATAGAAGATATCAAGTATCTCATTCTTATTAAGAGGGTGATCAGGAAAAGCATTCTGTAGCTGGACGAGCCTCCCCCAAGCTTGTGGGAGACTCTCTTATTTGAGTTGAGCAAAGTTGTATATTTCCTGCAAGGCAGCTTACTTCTTATGGGCAGGGAAATATTTCTCACAGAAGTAATAGACCATATCCTGGGGACTACTCACACATCCAGGAGCAAGAGAAGTGAACCAGGCTTTAGCGTCATCCTTTAAAGAGAAAGGAAACAACTTAAGGATGTAGTAGTGGCGGATCTTCTCCTCACTAGTGAAAAGGGTGGCTATATCGTGTAGTTTGGTAAGATGGGCTACGACCGTCTCAGACTCATAACCGTGGAAAGGATCAGATTCGACTAGAGAGATTATCTCAGGATCGACAGACAATTCATAATCCTTATCGGTGATAAACATAGGTGAAGTGGCAAACTTCGGGTCGTATTTCATCCTAGCTTTCAGAGATTTTTCCTTCCACTTGAGAAGTAATTTCTCAGCGTCATAGGTATCCTTACACGCAAGAAAATCCTCAGCTATCTCTCCCTCCATAACGTAACCCTCAGGTATATCAGGCAATTCATATCTAGGAGAGCTAGATCTAGCAGGAGCAAAAGCAGGTTCTATCTCAATAGTATCGGCAGTTTCAAAAGCATCACGAGCATTGGCAGTAACTCTAGCAATATGAGCATCAAGGAATACCCCTAGTGGAACATCAGGCAAAGTAGTATCTCTAGTAGTATAAAGCATAACATCATCAGGCAAAATAGCATCTCTAGCATCATCAGGCAAAGCAGTATCAGGCAAAGCATCTCTAGCATCATCAGGCATAACATCTCTAGCAGTATCAGGCATAGCATCTCTAGCAGTATCAGGCATAGCATCTCTAGCATCATCAGGCATAGGCGACATATCAAGATTTGTAGCAGGAGGTGATGTCGCAAACTTACTCATAACTGAAGGTGAATCAAGTGCAGAGCTAGATGCAATTCCTTACCTCCCCTCGTAGTTGAGGGCAAGACTTTGGTTTTCGGATCCTTTAGATTCTTCATAGTGATCAGCAGATATAAATCCCAAGTGACTCAGAGAATATAGCAATACCTCCCCGGCAACGGCACCAGAAAAATGCTGATGGCACTCCCCGGCAACGGCGCCAGAAAAATACTGATGGCACACTCTGGCAATGGCTAGACGAATGCAATTCTCGATTGCTCAACAATTAGAAATTGGCTTGCAATAACCCACCAGCGCGTGGGATCGAGACAGTTTTCGAGGGTAGAGTATTCAACCCAAATTTGTTGATTCGCCAATAGGAAGTCAGAGGATACTCTCAAGTATTAGCAGTTGAATGTGTCAGATTCAACCACACCTGAAAGATTAATATCTGCAAGCAAAGTATCAACAACAAAGTAGCAGCAGAGCAAGTAACAGCAGTAGCAAGTAGCAACAGTAGCAAGTAACAGCAGAGCAACAGTAGCAAGTAACAACGGCAGAGCAAAACAAGTAACAACAACAGTGGGACAAACTCGTAGGCAATGGGTCGGTGATTTGTTTGGATGATATTCATCATGCAACAGTTATAACATGGAGAGATATGTGGCTAGCTCCCGTTCGTCAATGTGATGTAGGCATGCATTCCGTGTGTCGTCATACGTGGTTAGGGAAAAGAACTTGCATGACATCTATTGTCCATTGATGACCCACAAGTATAGGGGATCAATCGTAGTCCTTTCAATAAGTAAGAGTGTCGAACCCAATGAGGAGCTGAAGGCTCTGATAAACGGATTTCAGCAAGGTAATAACTGCAAGCACTGAAAGTAGCGGTAACAAGTGATTGTGTAGCAGGTGAAATGTAGCGAGCAAAAAGTAACAAGTAACAAGTAGTAGCAACGGTGCAGCAAGTGGCCCAATCCCTTTTGCAGCAAGGGACAAGCCTGAACAAAGTCTTATAGGAGGAAAAACGCTCCCCAGAACACACGGGAATTTCTTTCATGCTAGTTTCATCATGTTCATATGATTCGCGTTCGTTACTTTGATAGTTTGATATGTGGGTGGACTGGCGCTTGGGTACTGCCCTTACTTGGACAAGCATCCCACTTATGATTAACCTCCCTCGCAAGCATCCGCAACTACAAAAGAAGAATTAAGACAAAGTCTAACCATAGCATTAAACTAGTGGATCCAAATCAGCCCCTCACGAAGCAACGCATAGACTGGGGTTTAAGCTTCTGGCACTCCAACAACCCATCATCTACTTACTACTTCCCAATGCCTTCCTCTAGGCCCAAATAAGGTGAAGTGTTATGTAGTCGACGTTCACATAACACCACTAGAGGAAAAGACAACATACAACATATCAAAATACCGAACAAATATCAAATTCACATGACTATTATTAACATGACTTATCCCATGTTCTCAGGAACAAAAGTAACTACTCACAAAACACAAACATAATCATGATCAGAGGTGTAATGAATAGCATCGAGGATCTGAACATAAACTCTTCCACAAAGTAATCCAACTAGCATCAACTACAAAGAGTAATCAACACTACTAGCAACTTTACAAGTATCAATCGGAGTCGTGAGACGGAGATTGATTACAAGAGATGAACTAGGGATTGGAGAGGAGATGGTGCTGATGAAGATGCCTCCCCTCCGACGAGAGGAGTGTTGGTGATGACGATGGCGACTATTTCCCCCTCCGGGAGGGAAGTTTCTCCAGCAGTTTCGTCCTGCCGGAGCTCTAGATTGGATCTGCTCAAGTTCCGCCTCGTGGCGGCGGTGAAACCACGGAAAAGCTCCCTTCTGATTTTTCTGGACCAAGAGGCTTCATATAGCAAAAGAGGGGGGCTAGTGGGCCGTTAGGGAGCCCACAAGCCCGCACTCAGCCACCAAGGGGTGGCGGTGTCAGGGCTTGTGGCGCCGTGGCAGCCCCCCTCCGGTAGTTCTTTCGCACATTATTTTTTATATAATCCCAAAAAAATCCACGTAACTTTTCAGGGCATTTGGAGATGTGCAGAATAGTGGACTAAGATTTTCTCCTTTTTCCAGTCCAGAATTCTAGCTGCCTGAATTCTCCCTCTTCAAATAAACCTTGCAAAATAAGAGAGAAAAGGCATAAATATGGTACCACAAGTAATATAACAGCCCAAAAAGCAATAAATATCAACATGAAATCATGATGCAAAATGGACGTATCATCCATCCCTCACGTGGCAGCGGGGTCCAAAAGGAAACTACGGGATATTAAGGTTCTCCTTTTAATAAAGAACCGGACCAACGCATTAGCACTTGGTGAACACAAGAACTCCTCAAACTATGGTCATAACCGGGAGTGGTTCCAGTTATTGTCACTCTGGGGTTGTCGGGTCATAACACATAGTAGGTAACTACAACTTGCAAGATCGGATCTAAAACACACATATATTGGTGACAACATAATAATTTCAGATCTGAAATCATGGCACTCGGGCCCTAGTGACAAGCATTAAGCATGGCAAATTAGTAGCAACATCAATCTCAGAACATAGTGGATACTAGGGATCAATCCCCGTCAAAACTAACTTGATTACATGATAGATCTCATCCTACTCATCACCGCCCAGCGAGCCTACGAATAGATTACTCACGAACGATGAAGAGATTCATGGAATTGGAGAGGGAAGAAGGTTGATGATGACGATGGCGACGATCTCCCCTCTCCGGAGCCCAAAACAGACTCCAGATCTGCCCTCCAGATGAAGAACAGGATGTGGCGGCGCCTTCGTATCGCAAACGCGATGAAATCTTCTCTCTTTATTTTTTCTGGGACGAAAGTGAATTTATAGAGCTGAGTTAGGGGGCGGCAGAGCCACGTGGGCCCCACAAGCTTGCTAGCTGCCACCAGGGGGGTGGCGGCTACATGGCTTGTGGCCCACTAGCCCATCCCCTTCGGTGGATCTTTGCGCACGTATTTTTCATATTTTCCAGAAATATTCTCCGTAAATTTTCAGGACGTTTTGAGAACTTCCATTTCTGCACAAAAACAACACCAAGGCAATTCTGCTGAAAACAACGTCAGTCCAGGTTAGTTCCATTCAAATCATGCAAATTAGAGTCCAAAACAAGGGCAAAAGAGTTTGGAAAAGTAGATATCATGGAGATGTATCAATGCCCACAAAAAAAAGAGGCCAAAGAACCCACCCAAAAAAATGAGAGAAAAAGAGAGAAGCGACAATGCTACTATATTTCCACACTTGTGCTTATTAAGCACCATTATCTTCATGATTGAGAGTCTCTCGTTTTGTCACCACCATATAGCTAGTGGGAAATTTTCATTATATAATTTGGCTTGTATATTCCAATGATGGGCTTCCTCAAAATTGCCTTAGGTCTTCGTGAGCAAGCAAGTTGGATGCACACCCACTAGTTTTCTTTAAGAGCTTTCACATACTCCTAGCTCTAGTGCATCATTTGTATGGCAATCCCTACTCATTCACATTGATATCTATTGATGAGCATCTCCATAGCTCATTGATATGCCTAGTCAATGTGACCATCTTCTCCTTGTTTGCCTTGCAACCTCCACCACACTCCATTCCACTTATAGTGCTAAAACCATGGCTCACGCTCATGTATTACGTGAGAGTTGAAAAAGTTTGAGAAAGTAAAGGTGTGAAAAAAATTACTTGGCCAATACCGAGGTTGTGCATGATTTAAATTCGTTGTGCAAGGATGATAGAGCATAGCCAGACTATATGATTTTGTAGGGATAACTTTCTTTTTGGCCTTGTTATTTTGAAAGTTCATGATTACCTTGCTAGCTTGCTGGAAGTATTATGGTCTCCACATCAATAGCAAACTATTGTTTTGAATCTAACGGATCTGAACATTCATGCACGTGAGAGAAGTTACAAAGGACAACTATGCTAGGTAGCATGCAACATCAAAAATTCATTCTTTATCACTTCCCTACTCGAGGACGAGCAGGAGTTAAGCTTGGGGATGCTTGATACGTCTCCAACGTATCTATAATTTTTGATGGTTCCATGCTATTATCTTGTCAACCTTGGATGTTTTATATGCATGAATATGCTATTTTATATCTTTTTTGGGACTAACCTATTAACTCAGTGCCAAGTGCCAGTTTCTGTTTTTTCCGTGTTTTTGACCCTTTTTCAGACGGAGTCCAAATGGAATGAAACTTTACGATGATTTTTTTGGACCAAAAGAGACCCCCGAAGCTTTGGAAGAAGGCCATAAGAGCCACGAGGGAGTCACAAGCCCTGAAGCCACCACCACCCCCCTAGGCGGCGCCTACCAGGCTTGTGACCTCCTCGTGGGCCCAACCGATGTAATTCCACCGCCATAAATTCCTATAAATTCAGAACCCCCCAAAAAGAAACCTAGATCGGGAGTTCTGCCGCCACAAGCCTCTGTAGCCACCAAAAACCAATCTGGAGCCCGTTCCAGCACCCTGTCGGAGGGGGAATCCATCTCCGATGGCCATCTTCGTCATCCCGGCGATCTCCATGACGAGGAGGGAGTAGTTCTCCCTCGGGGCTGAGGGTATGTACTAGTAGCTATTGTTTGATCTCTCTCTCTCTCTCTCGTGTTCTTGAGATGTCTTGATCTCGATGTACCATGGGCTTTGCTACTGTAGTTGGATCTTATGATGTTGTTCCCCCTCTCCCTCTTGTAATGAATTGAGTTTCCCCTCTGGAGTTATCTTATCGGATTGAGTCTTTGAGAACACTTGATATATGTCTTGCACGTGTCTATCTGCTGCGATCAACTTGCGGGTTCGTGACATTGGGAACCTATGCATATGGGTTGGCACACGTGGATTCATGTGAGTACTTGTTGTATGTTTTTGTGATCAACTTGCGGATTCGTGACATTGGGAACCTATGCACAGGGGTTGGCACACGTTTTTACTCTCTAGTAGAAACTTTGGGGCACTCTTTGAAGTTCTATGTGTTGGTTGAATAAATGATTCTGATATTGTGTGATGCATATCGTATAATCATGCCCACGGATACTTGAGGTGACAATGGAGTATCTAGGTGACATTAGGGTCTTGGTTGATATGTATCTTAAGGTGTTATTCTAGTACGAACTCTATGATGGATCGAACGGAAAGAATAGCTTCGTGTTATTTTACTACGGACTCTTGAATAGATCGATCAGAAAGAATAACTTTGCGGTGGTTTCGTACCCGACAATAATCTCTTCGTTTTTTCTCTTCTATTAGTGACTTTGGAGTGAATCTTTGTTGCATGTTGAGGGCTAGTTATATGATCCAATTATGTTATTATTGTTGAGAGAACTTCACTAGTGAAAGTATGAACCCTAGGCCTTGTTTCCACGCATTGCAATACCGTTCGTGCTCACTTTTGTTACTAGTTACCTTGCTGTTTTTGTAATTTCATATTAAGAAAACCTATATCTACCATCCATTTTGCACTTGTATCACCATCTCTTCGCCGAACTAGTGCACCTATACAACTTACCATTGTATTGGGTGTGTTCGGGACACAAGAGACTCTTTGTTATTTGGTTGCAGGGTTGCTTGAGAGAGACCATCTTCATCCTATGCCTCCTGCGGATTGATAAACCTTAGGCCACCCACTTGAGGGAAAATTTCTACTGTCCTTGATACGTCCATTTTCCATCATGCTTTCATGTTAATATTTATCGCTTTATGGGTTGTTATATTACCTTGTGGTACCATACTTATGCCTTTTCTCTCTTATTTGGCAAGGTTTATTTGAAGAGAGAGAATACCGGCAACTGAAATTCTGGACTGGAAAAGGAGCAAGTCTGAGTCCTCTATTCTGCACAACTCCAAATGCCCTGAAAATCAACGTGGACTTTTTTGGGAGTTTATAAAAAATAATGGGCGAAAGAAGTACCACAGGGGAGCTACCAGGGCCCCACAAGCCTGGTGGCGGCTACAGGGCTTGTGGGCTCCCTGACGACCCACTGGCCCCCCTCTTTTGCTATATGAAGGGTTTCGTTCCAGAAAAAATCAAGGATGAGCTTTTTCGTGGTTTCACTGCCGCCACGAGGCGGAACTTGAGCAGATCCAATCTAGAGCTCCGGCAGGACGAAACTGTCGGGGAAACTTCCCTCCCGGAGGGGGAAATCGTCACCATCGTCATCACCAACACTCCTCTCGTCGGAGGGGAGTCATCTCCATCAACATCTTCATCAGCACCATCTCCTCTCCAATCCCTAGTTCATCTCTTGTAACCAATCTCCATCTCGCGACTCCGATTGGTACTTGTAAGGTTGCTAGTAGTGTTGATTACTCTTTGTAGTTGATGCTAGTTGGATTACTTGGTGGAAGAGTTTATGTTCAGATCCTTGATGCTATTCTTTACACCTCTGATCATGATTATGATTATGCTTTGTGAGTAGTTACTTTTGTTCCTGAGGACATGGGATAAGTCATGCTGATAATAGTCATGTGAATTTGGTATTCGTTCGGTATTTTGATATGTTGTATGTTGTATTTTCCTCTAGTGGTGTTATGTGAACGTCGACTACATAACACTTCACCATATTTGGGCCTAGAGGAAGGCATTGGGGAGTAGTAAGTAGATGATGGGTTGCTAGAGTGATAGAAGCTTAAACCCCAGTCTATGCGTTGCTTCGTAAGGGGATGATTTGGATCCACTAGTTTAATGCTATGGTTAGACGTTGTCTTAATTCTTATTTCATAGTTGCGGATGCTTGCGAGAGGGGTTAATCATAAGTGAGATGCTTGTCCAAGTAAGGGCAGTACCCAAGCGTCAGTCCACCCACATATCAAACTATGAAAGTAATGAACACGAATCACATGAACATGATGAAACTAGCATGACAGAAATTCCCGTGTGTCCTCAGGAGCGTTTTTCCTCGTATAAGACTTTGTTCACGCTTGTCCCTTGCTACAAAAGGGATTGGGCCACTTGTTGCACCATTGCTACTACTTGTTACTTGTTACTTTTTGCTTGCTACGTTTCACCTTGCTACACCATCACTTGTTACCGCTACTTTCAGTGCTTGCACTTACTACCTTGCTGAAAACTGTTTATCAGAGCCTTCTGCTCCTCGTTGGGTTCGACACTCTTACTTATCGAAAGGACTACGATTGATCCCCTATACTTGTGGGTCATCAAGACTCTATTTCTGGCACCGTTGCCGGGGAAGGAGAGATCTATCCAAGTAGGTCTCACAAACTCATCTCTTGCATTTACCTTTTTTGCGAGTTCCCTCTCGTTTTCCTCTCCCCCACTTCACATTTCTCGTTTTCATTTGCCTTTCGCCTTTGCCGTTTTCTTTTGCCTTTTGCCTTTTTTCCGTTTTCCTTTGCCGGTTTTCTTGCTTGCTTGTGTGCTTGTTTGTTTGTTGAAGTCATCATGGCTGAAAACACCAAACTTTGCGACTTCTCGAGTACCAATAATAATGATTTTATTAGTACTCCGATTGCTCCCGCCACTAGTGCGGAATCATATGAAATCAACACAGCTTTGCTGAATCTTGTTATGAAACAGCAATTCTATGGCCTTCCTAGTGAAGATGTCGCGTCCCATCTCAATACCTTCATTGAGCTTTGCGATATGCAAAAGAAAAGAGATGTGGATAATGACGTGATTAAGTTGAAGCTTTTTTCCTTTCTTGTTGCGAGATCGTGCAAAAATTTGGTTTTCTTCTTTGCCTAAAAATAGTATGGATTCTTGGGATAAGTGCAAAGATGCTTACATATCCAAGTATTTTCCGTCGGCTAAGATTATCTCCTTACATAACGATATCATGAATTTCAAGCAACTTGATCATGAACACGTTGCACAATCTTGGGAGAGGATGAAGTTAATGATTAGAAATTGTCCCGCTCATGGCTTGAGTTTGTGGATGATTATACAAATCTTTTACGCTGGCTTGAATTTTGCCTCTCGCAATATCTCGGACTCCACCTCAGGTGGAACGTTCATGGAAATCACGTTAGGAGACGCTACAAAACTCCTAGACAATATCATGACCAACTACTCTCAGTGGCACACTGAAAGGTCACCCGCTAGCAAAAAGGTACACGCTATAGAAGAAATTAACTCGCTTAGTGCTAAGATGGACGAGTTGATGAATTTGGTTGCTAGTAGAAATGATCCTTTAGATCCTAATGACATGCCACTATCTTCCTTGATTGAGAGTAGCAACGCTAATTTGGACGTTAATTTTGTTGGTAGGAACAATTTTGGCAACAACAATGCTTTTAGAGGAAACTATGTTCCTAGGCCTTTTCCTAGTAACTCCTCTAACAATTATGGCAATTCCTACAACAACACTTATGGAAATCACAACAAATTATCCTCTGATTTAGAGAGTAATATCGAAGGGTTCATCAACTCTCAAAAGATTTTCAATGCGTCCATTGAGGAAAAACTACTCAAAATTGATGATTTGGCTAAGAGCGTTGATAGGATGTCTTGTGATATTGATGCTTTGAAAGTTAGATGTGCTCCTCCCAATGTCAACTCGGATGAAACTTTAAAAGCTATGCGTGTCTCCATGAATGAGAGAAAAGAAAGAACCACCCAAATTCGCGCTAGGCATGAATGGTTTAAAAGGGTGCGCTCTAGTGATGTAAATCACGAATATCTTAAAGTGCTTGGTGTGACTCCTCTTGAATCTTTGTTTTCGCGTATCAAACCTATTGATGAAGGTGCTGTATATGAATCCACCTATCTTGATGATAAAGGTGTGGAGAGTGGAGTAGAAGAAATCAAAATTTTGGGTAGTAATGAAACTCCCACTTTGGATTTCAAGGAATTCAATTATGACAGCTGCTCCTTGTTTGAATGCATTTCTTTGATGCAATCCATTGCAAACTCTCCACATGCTTATAGCCAAAGGAAAACATTTACCGCTCATATCATAGATGCTATGATGAAATCTCTTGAAGAGAAGCTCGAATTAGAAGTCTCTATACCTAGAAAACTTCATGATGAGTGGGAACCTACTATCAAAATCAAAATCAAACTACGAGTGCAATGCTTTGTGTGATTTGGGTGCTAGTGTTTCCGCGATCCCAAAGTCTTTATGTGATATTTTTGGTTTTCATGAGATTGAAGAGTGTTCTCTTAATTTGCATCTTGCAGATTCTACTGTCAAGAAACCCATGGGAAGGATCGATGATGTTCTTATTATTGCAAATAAGAACTATGTACCCGTGGATTTCATTGTACTTGACATAGATTGCAATCCTTCATGTCCCATTATTCTTGGTAGACCTTTCCTAAGGACTATTGGTGCTATCTTCGATATGAAGGAAGGGAATATTAGATTTCAATTTCCTCTAAAGAAGGGCATGGAGCACTTTCCTAGAAAGAAAATAAGATTGCCTTATGAATCTATGATGAGGGCTACTTATGGTTTGAGCACCAAAGATGACAATACGTGATTCCATCACCTTTTGCCTAGCTAAGGGCATTAAGCAATAGCGCTTGTTGGGAGGCAACACAACGAATTTATCCTTTTTCTTTATGTTTTGTGTTTCCACACTTTCATAATTCTGTTATGATTGTGTTTTTTCTGTTTCTTTTTGCGTTTGTGCCAAGCAAAACCGTTATGATTAGTCTTGGGGATGATCGTTTGGTCATGCTGGAAAAGACAGAAAATTTCTACTCACGAAAAGAATATTTTTTTTTTCTGTAAGAGCATTTGAGTTGATTCTTGTCAACTCTTTGTCCTAGAATAGCACTAACAGCATAATCACTAGCATCGCACATGATTTCAAAGGGCAAGTTCCAATCAGGTGGTTGAACAATAGGTGCGGTTATCAAGGCATTCTTAAGTATTTCGAAAGATTCCTCACAATCCTCATCAAAAACAAAAGGAACATCCTTCTACAAGAGGTTGGTAAGAGGCCTAGAAATCTTAGTGAAGTCTTTAATGAACCTTCTATAGAAACCAGCATGACCTAGGAAACTTCGTATACCTCTGATATCTGTGGGGCAAGGCATCTTCTCAATTGCATCAACCTTAGCCTTATCAACTTCAATGCCTTTCTCACAGATTTTATGTTCTAAGACGATGCCTTCATTAACCATGAAGTGGCACTTCTCCGAGTTCAAGATGAGGTTGGTATCTTTGCATCTCTGTAAGACTCGATCAAGGTTGTTGAGGCAATCGTCAAAGGAAGAACCGTAAACGGAGAAATCATCCATGAAAACCTCAACAATCTTTTCACAAAAGTCAGAGAATATTGCCATCATACATCTTTGAAAGGTGGCAGATGCATTGCATAAGCCAAAAGGCATACGTCTATAAGCAAAGGTACCGAAGGGGCAGGTGAAAGTGGTTTTCTCCTGATCAGATTGTGCAACAGGTATTTGCGAGAAACCTGAATAACTGTCAAGAAAGTAGAAGTGTGTGGGTTTAGATAACCTTTCTAGCATTTGGTCGATAAACGACAAAGGATAATGGTCTTTCCTGGTTGCCTTGTTCAGTTTCCGGAAGTCTATCACCATCCTATAGCCAGTAATAATCCTCTGTGGGATTAGTTCATTCTTATCATTAGGAATGACGGTGATACCTCCCTTCTAAGGTACGCAATGTACTGGACTTACCCAATCACTATGAGCAACAGGATAAATGATTCCTGCTTCCAGAAGCTTTCATATTTCTTTTCTCACGACCTCTTTCATCCTAGGATTTAATCTCCATTGATGATCAGTAACTGGCTTAGAATCAGGATCGGTTTTAATCTTGTGCTGACATAGAGTGGGACTAATACCCTTAAGATCATCAAGAGTATATCCAATAGCAGCATGGTGCTTCCTCAAAGTTTTAATAACTTCTTCTCTTCGTGATTCGAGAGGTGAGCACTAATAATAACATGATATATCTCCTCATCAAGATAGGCATACTTAAGTGTATCTGGTAACTGTTTTAGCTCGAACACAGGATCACCCTTTGGTGGGGGAGGATCCCCAAGCAGTTCAATAGGCATATTATTCTTAAGAATAGGATATTGTTCTAAAACAATTTTATCTATCTCATCTCTTTCATCCATATGCATATCATTTTCATGCTCAAGCAGACATTGCTCTAAAGGATCCGTAGGAGGTACGGCAATAGGGGCAGGAGCAATGGTTTCATCCCTACCAGACGACTCTTTTTCATGGGGTTGTCTTCCAAACTTGGAGAAGTTAAATTCATGAGACACACCCTCGAAACTAACAGTGACAGTCTGTTTAATGCAATCAATATGAGCATTGACAGTGTTGAGAAAGGGTCTACCAAATATGATGGGACAAAAGCTATCTTGTGCAGTAGCAAGGACGAGGAAATCAGTAGGATACTTCGTCTTACCACATAGGACTTCTACGTCTCTCACAATTCCCACAGGGCAGATAATGTCTCTATTAGCTAGCGTAATAGTGACATCAATGGGTTCTAACTCAGCAGGTGCAGTCTCATCTTTGATTTCATCATATAGGGACCGGGGTATTGCACTAACACTAGCACCCATATCACATAAATCATGATAACAGTGATCTTCTATCTTGACAGAAACAACGGGCAGGCCAACTACAGGTCCGTATTTGTCTTTCGCGTGAGGTTCAACAATTCTAGCGGAGTCCTCATAGAATTTGATAGCATGCCCGTCTATGTCTTCGGCTAAGAGATCTTTGATAATAGCAACACTAGGTTCAACTCTAATTTCCTCAGGGGGTGCAAGTGGTCTAATGTAACCCCTACGTAACACAGTTGGAGCCTTAGAATAATCCTTTTTCCTAGCAGGGTAAGGTGGTTTCTTAGTGTAGGCACAAGGAACAATAGGATCATTATGGGCAATGACTTTCTCTTCAACTAGATTGGGTTTAACTATGTTGACTTCTACAGGAAGATGATACTTAAACCACTTCTCTTTGGGAAGATCAATATAAGCAGCAAAAGATTCACATAGAGAAGCTACTATCTCAGATTCAAGTCCATACTTCGCGCTAAAATCTCTAGAAGTGTTTGTTTCAAGAAAGATTTAACGCAACCAAACTAGAAATTCATACCCAACTCCTTACCTTCTTCAAGCACCCAACATTCAGAGTTACGTTTGATTCTTTCCAATAAATTCCACTTGTGGTCAATATGCTTCTTCATAAAAGAACCGGTACAAGAAGTGTCAAGCATGGTACGATCTTCATGAGAAAGCCGAGCATAAAAGTTTTGAGTGATAATTTCCCTCGAGAGCTCATGATTGGGGCATCAATATAGAATTGATTTAAACCTCCCCCAAGCTTGAGTTATGCTTTCCCTGTCACGAGGCCAAAAGTTATAAATATAATTCCGATCATGATGTACTAAATGCATAGGATAAAACTTCTGATGAAATTCCAATTTCAACCGATTGTAGTCCCATGATCCAGTATCATCACATAGCCTATACCATGTCAACGCCTTATCCTTCAAAGATAAAGGAAAGACTTTCTTATTTACCTCATCCTCGGGCAAACCTGCAAGCTTAAATAAACTACAAACTTCATCTACGTAGATTAGATGCAAGTCTGGATGTGATGATCCATCTCCTGTAAAACGATTAGCCAGCAGTTTCTCAAGCATACCCGAAGGAATTTCATAAAAGATATTTTCAGTAGGTACCTTAGGTTGAGGAGCAACTCCTCGTGCTTCCATTCATGGTGAAGATACTCCGAACAAATTCCTCAAAGGAACAGTTTCCATAGTGACAAGTGACAATAAATTTCAGCACAGTATACAAATGTTTCCTTACCAAATTCCACTTACCAAAGGCGCTTCCCTCCCCGGCAACGGCGCCAGAAAAGAGTCTTGATGACCCACAAGTATAGGGGATCAATCGTAGTCCTTTCGATAAGTAAGAGTGTCGAACCCAACAAGGAGCAGAAGGCTCTGATAAACGGTTTTCAGCAAGGTAATAACTGCAAGCACTGAAATTTGCGGTAACAAGTGATGGTGTGGTGAGGTGAAACGTAGTAGGTGAAAAGTAACAAGTAACAAGTAATAGCAACGGTGCAGCAAAGTGGCCCAATCCCTTTTGTAGCAAGGGACAAGCCTGAACAATGTTTTATAGGAAGTAAAGCGCTCCCGAGGACACATGGGAATTTCTGTCATGCTAGTTTCATCATGTTCATATGATTCACGTTCGTTACTTTGATAGTTTGATATGTGGGTGGACCGGCGCTTGGGTACTTCCCTTACTTGTACAAGCATCCCACTTATGATTAACCCCTCTCGCAAGCATCCGCAACTATAAAAGAAGAATTAAGACAACGTCTAACCATAGCATTAAACTAGTGGATCCAAATCAGCCCCTTACGAAGCAACGCATAGATTGGGGTTTAAGCTTCTGTCACTCTAGCAACCCATCATCTACTTACTACTCCCCAATGCCTTCCTCTAGGCCCAAGTATGGTGAAGTGTTATGTAGTCGACGTTCACATAACACCACTAGAGGAAAAGACAACATACATCATATCAAAATACCGAACGAATACCAAATTCACATGACTATTAATAGCAAGACTTATCCCATGTCCTTAGGAACAAAAGTAACTACTCACGAAGCATGGATATATTCATGACCAGAAAAGTAATGAATATCATAATGGATCTGAACATATAATCTTCCACCAAGTAAACCAACTAGCATCAACGACAAAGAGTAATCAACACTACTAGCAACCTTACGGGTACCAATCGGCGTCGCGAGACGGCGATTGGTTACAAGAGATAGACTAGGGTTTGGATAGGAGATGGTGCTGATGAAGATGTTGATGGAGATAACTCCCCTCCGACGAGAGGAGTGTTGGTGATGACGATGGCGACGATTTCCCCCTCTGGGAGCGAAGTTTCCCCACCAGGATCGTCATGCCGAAGCTCTAGATTGGTTCTTCTCAAGTTCTGCCTCGTGGCGGTGGCGCCTCCTCGAAAAAGCTCTGCCTTGATTTTCTTCTGGACGAAACCCTTCATATAGCAGAAGAGGGGGGCAGTGGGCCACCAGGGTGCCCACAAGTCGTGTAGCCGCGGCTACCAGGCTTGTGGGCCCCTGGCAGCTCCCCTGTGGCACTTCTTTCGCCCAATATTTTTTATATATTCCCAAAAAATCCACGTTGATTTTCAGGGCATTTGGAGTTGCGCAGAATAGAGGACTCAGACTTTCTCCTTTTCTAGTCCAGAATTCCAGCCGCCGGTATTCTCCCTCTTCAAATAAACCTTGCAAAATAAGAGAGAAAAGGCATAAGTATGGTACCACAAAGTATAATAACAGACCATAAAACGATAAATATCAACATGAAAGCATGATGCAAAATGGACGTATCTACTCCCCCAAGCTTAAACCTCGCTTGTCCTCAAGCGAAAACCAAGATCCATAAACATGTCCACATGTTTAGGGATGAAGGTGTCGATAAAACATAATATGGACATGAGGGCATCATGATCACACATAGAACAGCAATACATCATAAAGATTCTTATGGGAAAGTAACAATTCCTTCACAAAGCAAAGTATGAATCAAAAACCTTACCAGGAAGTAACCAACAACAGTCCATAGTCATTGAAGAAATTGCAATATATCATAACATCAGAAAGAGTCAAATAAGAGTTTGTAAAGCAAATCCACATACTCAATCATCTCTTTTGTTTTCCACAGTTGTTACAACTCACGTGGTACTCATGGTATCAAAGTTTCAGTTGGACACGGAGAAAGATAGGGGCTTATAATTTTGCCTCCCAACCATTTACCTCAAGGGTAAAGTCAACAATAATAAAGCATAAGTACTCATCTCCAAGTTGATATATGAATACAGATCTTTCCCTAGCATATGACGTTCACCAAGATGAAGACGGAATAGGGAATTGGTGTTGATCACCATGACTTTCACAAGGACAAAACTAAAGGTACAAAATAGACCCTTCGTAGAGGGAAGCAGAGGTTGTCATGCGCTTTTAAGGTTTGGATATACGACCTCTTAGTATAAAGGAACGTCGCTTTATATTGCCCCATGTGATAAAGAACTTTATTATGCAGTCTGTCGCTTTTATGTCTTCCTCATCACAGGTTCGTACAACGCTTATTTTCCACACACTAATAAATCATTCATACTTTAGGTAGCAACTTTTTATTGCTTGCACCAATGACAACTTACTTGAAGGATCTTACGCAATCCATAGGTAGGTATGGTGTACTCTCATGGCAAAACTGGGTTGAAGGTTTATGGATGCACAAGTAGTATTTCTACTTAGTACGGAAGTTTTGGCTAATATGAGGTGGAAGCAATCGTCACATGCTAAGGGATCTCTAGACTTATAACATTGTTTGGAATCAAGCAAACACAATTCATTATGTTGTCTTCCTTGTCCAACATCTACTCCTAAGCATGTAATAGTTTGGTGAGTGCTCACAATTGTAAAAAGTGTCTAAGATGATATATTTATATGTGAACCTCTCTTTTCTTATTACTTCTTATTAATTGCAACAATGACTGGGGTCTATGTTGGTCTATTCTCAACAAGTTTCAATCATTATACTTTTTATATGTGAAGCTATCACTTTCCATAAGATCATCTCATGATCTTTCATGCTGTCGTTCTTTTCATACTTTTGATCACGGCACAAAACAAAGCCCTTGACTAAGATACTCTTTATTATATAGCTCGCAAGCTCGAATACATCGGGGGAGACACAAGGCAAAAGACTCAAACTAAACACTAAAGACTTATCCCACTAAGAGAAGAAATAAAAACTGAAAAGGAAAGAACTAAAAAAAAGGTAAAAGCAAAAGATATAAAGGTGATACGATACCAGGGAAACTCCCCCAAGCTTGGCAAAAGCCAAGGGGATTGCCCATACCAATGCTCAATTGTCTTCCATTGGTGGTGGTGGTGAAGGAGTTGCAACATGAATTTTATCCTCCATCTTCCAAGGCATAGGTGCTCCATCATGGCAGGATGAACGAGTCGTCGGAATCCTCAAATCTGCAGCCAACCGTATTGATTTAAATCTATACTCATACTCACAGTTTTGGTTCTGCAGGTCATAGATATGGCCGTGGAGTTGATCAACCCTGTCATAGAGCCTGGAGAGGTGCTTCCCAATGTCATTGGCATCCATCTTGTGCTTGCTGGTGAACTCCGTGATCATCATGTGGTTGGAGTTGAGTCCATGCTCCACCATCCCTTGGCACTTGAAGACTTGTTGCACCATTGCTTCGAGCCTCGTCTCCACACTTCCGGTCTTCTTAGGCCCCTTAACATCACGGATGTGCAACATCCCGCATCTCAATAGATTGAGGGTGTTGCAGCACTTCCGTGAGGTAGGTGTTGATGACCTTCTCGAAGATCTTGTCCTTAGGAGCTTTTGGGGAAGTCATGACGATCTAGATCTGCAACAGAAACAGGCTCGAAACGAAAATAAGAGCAAAACTGCGTGATACGGAGATCAAAACCCTCGGGCGTATATATAATGATTTTTTCTGGACCAGAAGGAGTGCTCCGCAAGAAAACGGTGTCCGGGAGGCACACGAGGTGCCCACAATCCCTGTAGCCGCGGCCAGGGGGGAGGCCGCAGCTACCAAGCATGTGGCCGCCTCGTGCGCTCTCCGGACTGCTTTTTATTTTTCTATTTTTCCATAAATTCCAAAACGGAGAAAATTTCCTACTGGAAAAGTTATGGAGTCCAATTACTTACCGAAACACATACCTCTTCGTTTTCAGAGTCTGAAACAGGCTGATAAACATCCCTTATGTACTCCTCTCGAGTTATGATATTGATGATATTGGTCTCAACATTTATGGGAGTACCAGAGATATAATGCTTGATTCTTTGCCCATTTACCACTCTCGGAAAATTACCTTCCGTGTTATTGATTTTGATGGCACCAGAACGATATACTTCCTCGACAACGTAGGGACCTTCCCATTTAGAGAGAAGCTTGCCTGCGAAGAATCTTAAGCGAGAATTGTATAGCAGGACATAATCACCTACATTGAACTCACGTTTTTGTATTCTTTTATCGTGCCATCTCTTAACCTTTTCCTTGAACAACTTGGCATTCTCATATGCCTGGGCCCTCCATTCATCTAATGAGCTGATATCAAACAACCGCTTCTCACCGGCAAGTTTGAAATCGAAGTTGAGCTCTTTGATTGACCAATAAGCTTTGTGTTCTAGATCAAGAGGTAAATGACAGGCCTTACCATAAAACATTTTATACGGCGACATGCCCATGGGATTCTTATAAGCAGTCCTATAAGCCCATAGTGCATCGTCAAGTTTGCTAGACCAATTCTTTCGAGATCTATTGACAGTCTTTTTTAAGATCAATTTGATCTCCCTATTACTCAACTCCACTTGACCACTAGACTGAGGATGATAAGGAGATGCAACTCTATGGTTGACATCATACTTAGCGAGCATCTTGCGGAAAACACCATGAATGAAGTGTGAACCGCCATCAGTCATCAGATATCTAGGGACTCCAAATCTTGGGAAAATGACTTCTTTAAGCATCTTAATAGAGATGTGGTGATTAGCATTTCTAGTGGGGAGAGCTTCTACCCACTTAGTGACGTAATCAACAACAACTAAGATGTGATTATACCCATTGGAACTCGGGAAGGGTCCCATATAATCAAAGCCCAAGACATCAAATGGTTCAATGACAAGTGAATAGTCCATAGGCATTTCCCGACGTTTACTGATGTTCCCTATTCTTTGGCATTTGTCACAAGACAAGACAAACTTACGGGCATCCTTGAAGAGAGTAAGCCAATAGAAACCTGATTGCAATACCTTATGAGCAGTTCTATCTCCAGCATGGTCTCCTCCGTAGGCTTCGGAATGACACTTCTGCAGGATCTGTCCCTGTTCATGTTCAGGCACACAACATCTAATAACACCATCTACTCCTTCCTTATAAAGGTGAGGATCATCCCAAAAGTAGTGTCTCAAATCAAAGAAGAATTTCTTCTTTTGCTGGTAGGTGAAACTGGGTGGTATGTATTTGGCTACGATATAGTTTGCGTAATCAGCATACCACGGTGCACTATGTGAAGTACGGATGACATTCAATTGCTCATCAGGAAAGTTGTCATCAATAGGTCGTGGGTCATCAAGGACATTCTCTAGCCTGGACAAGTTATCTGCTACAGGGTTATCGGCACCCTTTCGGTCAACAACGTGCAAATCATATTCCCGTAGTAGGAGAACCCATCTAATTAGCCTAGGTTTAGCGTCCTTCTTCTCCATAAGGTACTTAATAGCAGCATGATTAGAGTGAATAATGACTTTGGAGTCAACTATATAAGATCTGAACTTTTCACATGCAAACACGACTACTAAAAATTCCTTCTCCGTAGTGGCATAGTTTCTTTGGGCATTATCTAGAGTTTTACTAGAGTAGTGAATGACATTCAACTTCTTGTCAACTCTTTGTCCTAGAACAGCACCAACAACATAATCACTAGCATCACACATGATTTCAAAGGGCAAGTTCCAATCAGGTGGTTGAACAATAGGTGCGGTTATCAAGGCCTTCTTAAGTATTTCGAAAGCTTCCTCACAATCCTCATCAAAAACAAAAGGAACATCCTTCTGCAAGAGGTTGGTAAGAGGCCTAGAAATCTTAGAGAAGTCTTTAATGAATCTTCTATAGAAACCAGCATGACCTAGGAAACTTCGTATACCTCTGATATATGTGGGGCAAGGCATTTTCTCAATTGCATCAACCTTAGCCTTATCAACTTCAATGCCTTTCTCAGAGATTTTGTGTCCTAAGACGATGCCTTCATTATCCATGAAGTGGCACTTCTCCCAATTCAAGACGAGGTTGGTATCTTTGCATCTATGTAAGAATCGATCAAGGTTGCTGATGCAATCATCAAAGGAAGAACCGGAAACAGAGAAATCATCCATGAAAACCTCAACAATCTTTTCACAAAAGTCAGAGAATATTGCCATCATACATCTTTGAAAGGTGCCAAAAGGCATACGTCTATAAGCAAAGGTACCGAAGGGGTAGGTGAAAGTGGTTTTCACCTTATCAGATTGTGCAACAGGTATTTGCGAGACACCTGAATAATTGTCTAGAAAGCAGAAGTGTGTGTGTTTAGATAGCCTTTCTAGCATTTGGTCGATAAACGGCAAAGGATAATGGTCTTTCCTGGTTGCCTTGTTCAGTTTCCGGAAGTCTATCACCATGCTATAGCCAGTAATAATCCTCTGTGGGATTAGTTCATTCTTATCATTAGGAACGACGGTGATACCTCCCTTCTTAGGTACGCAATGTACTAGACTTACCCAATCACTATGAGCAACAGGATAATTGATTCCTACTTCCAGAAGCTTTAATATTTCTTTTCTCACGACCTCTTTCATCCTAGGATTTAATCTCCGTTGATGATCAACAACTGGCTTAGAATCAGGATCGGTTTTAATCTTGTGCTGACATAGAGTGGGACTAATACCCTTAAGATCATCAAGAGTATATCCAATAGCAGCATGGTGCTTCCTCAAAGTTTTCAATAACTTCTTCTCTTCGTGATTCGAGAGGTGAGCACTAATAATAACAGGATATATCTCCTTCTCATCAAGATAGGCATACTTAAGTGTATCTGGTAACTGTTTTAGCTCGAACACGGGATCACCATTTGGTGGGGGAGGATCCCCAAGCAGTTCAACACGCAGATTATTCTTAAGAATAGGATATTTTTCTAAAACAATTTTATCTATCTCATCTCTTTCATCCATATGCATATCATTTTCATGCTCAAGCAGATATTGCTCTAAAGGATCCGTAGGAGGTACGTCAATAGAGGCAAGAGCAATGATTTCATCCCTACCAGACGACACTTTTTCATGGGGTTGTCTTCCAAACTTGGAGAAGTTAAATTCATGAGACACACCCTCTAAACTAACAGTGACAGTTTGTTTAATGCAATCAATATGAGCATTGACAGTGTTGAGAAAGGGTCTACCAAATATGATGGGACAAAAGCTATCTTGTGCAGTAGCAAGGACGAGGAAATCAGTAGGATACTTCGTCTTACCACACATGACTTCTACGTCTCTCACAATTCCCACATGACAGATAGTGTCTCTATTAGCTAGCGTAATAGTGACATCAATGGGTTCTAACTCAGCAGGTGCAATCTCATCTTTGATTTCATCATATAGGGACCGGGGTATTGCACTAACACTAGCACCCATATCACATAAACCATGATAACAGTGATATCCTATCTTGACAGAAACAACGGCCAGGCCAACTACAGGTCCGTATTTGTCTTCCGCGTGAGGTTTAGCAATTCTAGCGGAGTCCTCATAGAATTTGATAACATGCTCGTCTATGTCTTCGGCTAAGAGATCTTTGATAATAGCAACACTTGGTTCAACAAAAGATTTAACACAATCAAATTGGAAATTCATACCTGACTCCTTACCTTCTTCAAGCTCCCAATCTTCAGAGTTACGTTTGATTCTTTCCAATAAATTCCACTTGTGGTCAATATCCTTCTTCATAAAAGAACCGATACAAGAAGTGTCAAGCATGGTACGATCTTCATGAGAAAGCCGAGCATAAAAGTTTTGAGTGATAATTTCTCTCGAGAGCTCATGATTGGGGCATGAATATAGCATTGCTTTAAGACTCCCCCAAGCTTGAGCTATGCTTTCCCTGTCACGAGGCCAAAAGTTATAAATATAATTCCGATCACGATCTACTAAATGCATAGGATAAAACTTTTGATGAAATTCCAATTTCAACTGATTGTAGTCCCATGATCCACTATCATCACATAGCCTATACCATGTCAACGCCTTATCCTTCAAAGATAAAGAAAGACTTTCTTCTTTACCTCATCCTCGGGCAAACCTGCAAGCTTAAATAAACCACAAAATTCATCTACATAGATTAGATGCAAGTCTAGATGTGATTATCCATCTCCTGTAAAAGGATTAGCCAACAGTTTCTCAAGCATACCCGAAGGAATTTCATAAAAGATATTTTCAGTAGGTACCTTAGGTTGAGGAGAAACTCCTCGTGCTTCCGTTCGTGGTGAAGATACCCCGAACAAATTCCTCAAAGGAACAGTTTCCATAGTGACAAGTGACAATAAATTTCAGCATAGTATATAAATGTTTCCTTACCAAATTCCACTTACCAAAGGCGCTTCCCTCCCCGGCAACGGCGCCAGAAAAGAGTCTTGATGACCCACAAGTATAGGGGATCAATCGTAGTCCTTTCGATAAGTAAGAGTGTCGAACCCAACAAGGAGCAGAAGGCTCTGATAAACGGTTTTCAGCAAGGTAATAACTGCAAGCACTGAAATTTGCGGTAACAAGTGATGGTGTGGTGAGGTGAAACGTAGTAGGTGAAAAGTAACAAGTAACAAGTAATAGCAACGGTGCAGCAAAGTGGCTCAATCCCTTTTGTAGCAAGGGACAAGCCTGAACAAAGTTTTATAGGAAGTAAAGCGCTCCCGAGGACACATGGGAATTTCTGTCATGCTAGTTTCATCATGTTCATATGATTCGCGTTCGTTACTTTGATAGTTTGATATGTGGGTGGACCGGCGCTTGGGTACTTCCCTTACTTGGACAAGCATCCCACTTATGATTAACCCCTCTCGCAAGCATCCGCAACTACAAAAGAAGAATTAAGACAACGTCTAACCATAGCATTAAACTAGTGGATCCAAATCAGCCCCTTACGAAGCAACGCATAGACTGGGGTTTAAGCTTCTGTCACTCTAGCAACCCATCATCTACTTACTACTCCCCAATGCCTTCCTCTAGGCCCAAATATGGTGAACTGTTATGTAGTCGACGTTCACATAACACCACTAGGGATAAAGACAAGATACAACATATCAAAATACCGAACGAATACCAAATTCACATGACTATTAATAGCAAGACTTATCCCATGTCCTCAGGAACAAAAGTAAATACTCACAAAGCATGGATATATTCATGACCAGAGAAGTAATGAATATCATAATGGATCTGAACATATAATCTTCCACCAAGTAAACCAACTAGCATCAACGACAAAGAGTAATCAACACTACTAGCAACCTTACGGGTACCAATCGGCGTCGCGAGACGGCGATTGGTTACAAGAGATAGACTAGGGTTTGGATAGGAGATGGTGCTGATGAAGATGTTGATGGAGATGACTCCCCTCCGACGAGGGGAGTGTTGGTGATGACGATGGCGACGATTTCCCCCTCCGGGAGAGAAGTTTACCCAACAGGATCGTCCTGCCGAAGCTATAGATTGGTTCTGCTCAAGTTCCGCCTCGTGGCGGCGGCGCCTCCTCGAAAAAGCTCCGCCTTGATTTTTTTCCCGACGAAAACCTTCATATAGCAGAAGAGGGGGGCCAGTGGGCCACCAGGGTGCCCACAAGCCCTGTAGTCGCGGCCAGGGGGGCAGGCCGCGGCTACCAGGGTTGTGGGCCCCTGGTAGCTCCCCTCTGGCACTTCTTTCGCCTAGTATTTTTTTATATTCCCAAAAAATTCCATGTTGATTTTCAGGGCATTTGGAGTTGCGCAAAACAGAGGACTCAGACTTGCTCCTTTTCCAGTCCAGAATTCCAGCCGCCGATATTCTCCCTCTTCAAATAAACCTTGCAAAATAAGAGAGAAAAGGCATAAGTATGGTACCACAAAGTATAATAACAATCCATAAAGCGATAAATATCAACATGAAAGCATGATACAAAATGGACGTATCAGGCAACGAGCTTGTGCATGGCTGAGCCGCTGCGTGCGTGTGCTGCGTCGATCGGGTTGCTGCTCTCTATGGCGTCGGGCGTGCTCCCGCTCGATCGATGCGCATGCATGCAGTGTCGGTCCAACGGGCGAGCGAGGGGAGGCAGGGCTATGGGCGAGCGAGGGGAGGTAGGGCTACTCGCATGCATGCAAGGCTGGTACGTTGTGAGGTCCAACGGATAAAAGGGTGGGCCGCCTTTAATTAAGCCCAACAACGCATGCACGCGTCTTCTCATACAGCAATAAAAAAGAGGGCTAAAAAGGCCAGCCAATCAGAGTGAAGGCCACGGATCGCTGCTGACGTAGCCCTAATGCGCGATCCAGACCGTCCATTCACGGTGATCCAATGGTCCGATGGGGTGCTGGGTTTTGAGAGGTTTGGACGGGGTTTTGATGGGGTTTTGAGAGGTTTTCAAGGGTTAGGGTACAGCATAGCTAATTCAAAAAAATTAAAAAAATATAAAACTTGTGCCAATCATCATTATATGTGATTAGGTTGCTAGGAAAAATAATAAACTTGGACTATGAAGTTTTTCATGAAAAGCCCTTCACAAAAGTGGCTATCACGTACGAGGTTGTACGGTTTTCAAAAGTTAGGGTTGAATATAACTAATTCAAAAAAAATCAAAAAAATATATAACTTGTGCCAATCATCTTCCTATGTGACTAGGTTTCTAGGATAAATAATAAACTTGGACTATGAAGTTTTTCATGAAAAACCCTTTACAAAAGTGGCTATCACGTACGAGGTTGTACGGTTTTCAAAAATTAGGGTTGACTATAACTAATTCAAAAAAATATAAAACTTGTGCCAATCATCATTATATGTGACTAGGTTGCTAAGGAAAATAATAAACTTGGACTATGAAATTTTTCATGAAAAACCCTTCACAAAAGTGGCTATCACGTACGAGGTTGTACGATTTTTTAAAGTTAGGGTTGACTATAACTAATTCAAAAAAAATCAAAAAAATATAAAACTTGTGTCAATCATCATTATATGTGACTAGGTTGCTAGGAAAAATAATAAACTTGGACTATGAAATTTTTCATGAAAAACCCTTCACAAAAGTGGCTATCACGTACGAGGTCGTACGATTTTCAAAAGTTAGGGTTGACTATAACTAATTCAAAGAAAATTAAAAAAATATAAAACTTGTGCCAATCATCTTTCTATATGACTAAGATGACAAGTTTCATTTTTTGGCTCATTTGGAGAAGGTCGAAAAAAACTTGCTTACAAATGGGGCTTTGCACGGGGGCTTGGAGGGGGTTTTGGAGCTCATTTGGAGCACATTTTTCATGTCCAAAGTTTCACATAATAAAAGTTCTCCGATTAATCACCTAACATGTGTAATAGTACGTAAATCATTGTAACACCATACCACATACCAAATAACTTCAAATTTGAATTTTGGCTCAAATTTGAATTTTGGCTCAAATTTGAATTTTGTCTCAAACTTGAAATTTGTCTCAAACTTGAATAGTATTACACAAATACATTTCATATGAAAAATACAACACCATACCACATACCAAATAACTTCAAATTTGAATTTTGGCTCAAATTTGAATTTTGTCTCAAAGTGGAAATTTGTCTCAAACTTGAATAGTATTACACAAATACATTTCATATGAAAAATACAATTTCACGCAAAGTTTTATTCTATAGCATAGTACAACACCCAGTTCACTTCACTTCAGCTTCTTCTTCTTCTTTTTATCAGTGCTTCTCTTTACCACTATACCCAGTTCACTCAAGCTCTTGGTTTTCATCACTGCATCAGTTGGAATATCATCAAGCTCAATTGGCAACAGAACTTCCAATATAGGCTTAGTTGGCACCACATCTTCTGAAAAAACAGGGTTAGGCAACACAACTTCTAATATAGGCTCAGCTTGCACAACATCAGCTGGAAGATAATCATTTGGCACCAGATCCATATCTTGCTCATTTTGCACCCACATCTTCTGGAAAAACAGGGTTAGGCAACACAACTTCTAATATAGGCTCAGTTTGCACAACATCAGTTGGAAGATTATCATTTGGCACCACATCCATATCTTGCTCATTTTGCACCACATCTTGATTTTGCAACACATCCAAGTCTTGCTCATTTTGGACCACATCTTCATTTTGGAACACATCCAAGTCTTGTTGCTCATTTTGCAGCACATCCAAGTCTTGCTCATTTTGCTCAGTTTGCATTGTTTCACCATAACTTCTCTTTTTTCTACAACCATTGCCTCTTGTCTTTTTCTTTGGCCAGCAATCTTCAACAACAAGGGGCTCAGCTGCACACTTCCTCCTAAAAAATTTAAGCATGTCAATTGGTTTGTAATTGAAAAATGCAGCCAAATAGTAAACATAAAAAACATTAGCACACATACTTTGGCCTTTTAGGAGTGTAACAACACTTGGAAGATCCAGCTCGGTGCCCAAGTTCCTGGCACAACTTGCATCTATTTTTGTTACCTTTTTGGGACCTTTTTGGTTTTCCATCCTTCTTTCCCTTCCCTTTTTTACTACTCCCACCTCTCTCAAACCATGCCTTGAATCTGCTCTCTTTAGGCCTACCAGCCTTTCTTTTTGTTAGGGGAGGACACATGGAAAATTCTATGTCCACTTCAGGCCACTGAGACTGATCTGTAAGTGCTGGAATTGGAGTTGCATATGCAGCCTTGAATTTTGCTACTGAGTAATATTCGTGCAAATAAGGGTGCATGTTTATCTTTGGTCGGGAGGCCAAGAAAAGTATGGCATGATCACATGGTTTCGTAGTGTGTTGCCACTCCAAACAAGTGCACTCATGCATTTCAGTGTTAACAACATGCCTTCTACTAGTTTTGGTATCTCTAACTTCAACACCCCACACAGAAGATTTTTCAACAGATAAATGTGTAAGATTTCTGCTCCTGTTGATCACCTGTTGTACCACTGCAGGAAGCTTGTCCCCTTGCAGACAATCACCAATCCTTCTTCTCAATTCCCACAAGCGCACGATCATGATCCTGATTTGGTCAACCATGTCATGCACAGGCAGGTTTTTCAACTGCTTCACCTTGTTGTTAAAACTTTCTGCCAAGCTGTTGTTGATATGATCACAGTTGATGGCAGTGTTAAATCCTGACCTATACCATAATAGAGAATGGTAGGTGTTCACCCATGGACCAAATTCAGGGCATGCTGTCATTATCTTACCAAGATGATATGAAATGTCTGTTTAGTGTAAGATCTTGCTGCTGGCCACATGCGACCAAATTCTTCCCCTCTGAACTTTTTGATCAAATTCATCCACATATGGCCGAAGCACTCTCTCTGCTCACAATGGGGGAACACATTCTTGAGTGCATTTTCTAGCCCTTTGCATGCATCTGTGTGGACTGCCAAAGGTGACACTGGACCTATGCATCTCTTCAACTGCATCATGAACCATGTCCATGAGACCTCTGTTTCTGACTGAAACAAGCCAATAGCAACAGGGAACATCCAGTTGTGTCCATCTAAAGCATTGCAAGCTGTCAATTGACCATTCCATTTGCCGGTCAAAAATGAAGAGTCTATGCTCAAATATGGACGACAATCTGCCTTGAATCCATCGATGCAAGGCTTTAAAGCCATAAAAAACTTTCACCATATAATTCTTTCATTTCCCTTTGTTTTGCCTTCCACATTGTGTTATACTTCACCTTAATTGGGTACTGCTTTTCCAAGTCTACTTTAAGTTTCTTTGCAGTAGTATTTGGTTTCTTGGCTAAAATAGGAGTGATCTTTTCTGCAATCCAAAGTTGTGATGTCATGGTTGATACTCTTTGTGAACTTGTAATACAAGTATGTTGGTGTGGGATTTGATTGAACCTAATGGTACTTCCATCAGGTTGGCGTCTAGCAGATATGTACCACTTGCAAGGCTTGACACTTTCATCAAAACCTCTGCATCTTGCATAAAACTTTTTTCTGTCAGTCCACTTTGTTTTGGCATCAAACTCATGTTTGATGGCATAAGTCATGAAACACATTCTAAATTCATCCATGTTTGGGAACAACTTCCCTACTGCAATAACAGGGTTTTCCTTGTCATAGACATTTACCAACTCGTCATCATGTGCATCATCAACATCATCTGCAGCATCTTCCATCAGCTGTCCATCCACATCTTCACATATATCTCTTTTAGCATCAGTAAGCATACTAGTTTCATCATTCTCTTCCTTATCTTCATCAGGTACTGGAATGTCAAAAAATTTGGCCATCTCAGTGTCATCCATTGGTGCAATGACTAAATCAGTTGGTTCATTTAATTCAACCGAATTCCAATCAACAGAAAGAACCCTTGCAACACCATCAGAGCCCTCTTGTGCATCTGCATCAGCCCCCTCATGTAATACTGTCACCTCACCTGTACACATGGGCATTATCTGCCTCTCTGAAGCCCAATTATCATCTACCATTTGAGCAACCAATTTTGAGGGAACATATCCAACCTTAGAATCTGATTTCAGATCAACCAGCTCTACACGAAACGTAGTTTGTTTGGTTGTCAAGCCATTTTTTCGATCGATTTCATCAACCATCTCTTCGCCATCCTCAATTCTCACACACTCTCCTTTCCAATTATCAAACCATAACAATGCTACCTCTTGCTGTGGACCCCAAAAAATGCTCTCCCCAATTTTTGCCACCACATTCCTCACGACCTTCTCTTCCATGCTCTGTAGTTCTTGTGGATCAATCTCTGATAATTCAACCTCCCATTTCACAATAGTATCTCCCTCTATGTCCCGCACGCTACCATCACCTAGCTTCGCCTTAGAAGTAAAGAATTCGATAGTGAATTCAAATGTCCGAGCATCATCGGCCCTGTTTTTCAATGGCGCGCACTGTGAGCTAGCGGAAGGAGACGGGGCACAAATCGCATAGGATGGAAAGGATGCACAGATTACCTAGTCAACGTTGTTGTTGTCTCTGGCGGCTCCATCACCTTTAGCCCCCTCCGCCCCACCCAAATCTGGATCACATCGACCAAAGAAAACAGAGGAGGGAAACATGAACTGCAGTGAGATCTAACTCGACACAGAAGGGAACGGGCTGGACAAGGGTTCTGGATTCACTCACCACAGTCGCCGAGATCGAAAGCTCCACCGCTACAACAAAAGCGTCGCCGCCGTCTTCGGCTCACCTCCGGGAACGGAAAGGAGGGAGCAACAGAGCTTCAGACGGGCGGTTCACACAGACAGGCCAGGCACGGGGACACGTCTCACCCGATGCACTGCCAAGTGGGGCCCGTAAGTAGATGCACTGTCAAGTGGGGCCGTAAGTAGATGCACTGCCAAGTAGGACCCACATGTCTTAACATAACCTCACTCCCGTTGACGACCATTTTAATCGCTCGAGTGGGCCTTTGGCTATTTGGGCCAGAGAAACGTCGCACAGGATCCAATTCGCATCAAATGTGTTGCACAGGATCCAATTCGCATCAAATGTGTCGCACAAGAGCTATTGACCCAAGGAAACGAGGGAGACGAGGGGACCTCCCTTCAGGCGCTACTAAGGGAACGGGCGCGTGCAGCGGCCCTCTTCGTGGGCCGGCTCATATTAAATTCGTTAGTTAGTAAAAAATTGAAAAGAGTTCAAAGAATTTTCAAAAAGTATAGATTTTTGGAAAAAAATCAATGATTATGGAAAAAAGTTCACCGATTTTTGGAAATATGTTTATGAACTTTCGAAAAGTTCACAGAATTCGAAAACAAATATCATCGATTTTGAAAAAAAGTTCATCAATTTCCGAAAATAGTTCACTGATTTCAAAAAAAGTTCATGAATTTTAAATTATGTTCATCACTTTTCAAAAAAGTTCATGGATTTCAAAAAAAGTTCAACGATTTTCAAAGAAATTCACCGATTTTAAAAAAGTTCGCGGGCTAAAACAGTTCACCGACAAAAAAAGTTCATGAAGAATTTTCAGATGGGCGAGCCCATTGTGTAGCGCTGCACGCGCCGGTTAGCACATTTTGACTTTACCAAGCCAAGCGCCTCTTTTTCCCACAGGGGTCATGTAAATACTGGGCCAATGCAGCCAAGGCCTTATGGCTCTGTGTCAGGAAAAAATAAATAAACTATGGTCCGTGTTGACCTTTAGAGGCTTTATTACAATCTTGATTGAATTTCGCCATCGGTTATGGGAGCTGAGAGCAACTAGTTGGCGCTTATTCGGAGCCTCCCAACGATTAATACCTGACGCATTTTTAGCTATCTTCATGTATGGCGTGTTCAATATTTTCTTTAGATTTTTATTTTCTATTTTTAGTTTCACATATTTTCGACTTTTTAGATGGGGTTTTTTGGGTTTTCTCGGTGTTTGGTTTTTCACCGGTATTTCTTAGCTTTTGGATGAAAAAAAATAAAAAATATCTGAAAAAACATATTTCCTTTTTTCTTTCTTTCTTCAAAAGCACGAATTTTCTTGCTCAGGAACGGAAAAAATACGTATCTTTTTCTTTTGAGAGAGGCACAGTTTTTCTTTGCGAGAGACACGGATTGGTTTCGGAAGAGGCACGGTCATGCCTCTTGGAAACAAAAAATGTGTTTTCTGTTGTTTTTTCTTTCACGAAAGGAACGGTTTTTCTTTTATGAGATACACAGATTTGCTTTTGCGAGAGGCACGGCCGTGTTTCTCGAAAACGAAAAAACATGTGTTTTTGTTTTTTTGTGAAAGACACGATTTGCTTTCATGAAAGGCACAGGTTTGCTTCCGCGAGAGGCATAGTCGTGCCTCTCGGGGACGAAAAAAAACGTGTGTTTTGAGCTTTCGCGGAAGGAACGGTTTTCGAGTCCAGTTTTTCTATTCGTTTTTTTTTCGTGAAAAGAAGTTCGTTAAAACCTATTAACATGAGATCTTGTTTTAAAGATCTCGAGCGAAGAATACAACGATGAAAATAGTTCAAGATTTGGACATACGGTTTAAGAGATAAAATATTATGAAAATAAGGATCTACGAAAAAAAACGAAAACTTTTCATAACCTGGTTAGATGGGAGTGATCTTTGAAAGGAATACTCCTCAATTAGTTATTTCGCCTCATATTCGACGTTCTGAGATTGGAGCTCCTGGATGGCACGTGGGGCTAGCACCGGCGTCCACGTGGAAAGAGAGAGAGAGCGCACGAAGGTGGGCTGCGAGAGGGGGCCGGCCGGCTACGCTAGCTGGGCCATCGATGTTGTTGTGCTGTTGGGTTGTTGCTTGCCATGTGAGCGACAGGTGGCCACCTCTCATACTTCTTAGCTCCAGTACTTTTTATATATTTCAAAAATATTCTTCTCATTTGGAGTTCAGGAAAATAGGTATATTTGATGTAGCTTTTTTAGGTCCAGAATTCCAGCTGTCGGTAATGTTCCTCTCCATGTAAACCTTGTAAATTCAAAGAGAAAAGGCATTAAAATTATATCATAAAGTTTAATAATGACCAAAAGAAATATAAGTAACAATATCAAATCATGATGCAAAAATAGACGTATCACCTCTATTGCTACTGTCGCTACGAAGGGAGAAGGGGTGTGTCATGTCACTCGATTCCACAACCACAAAATTAGCCAGCTGTAATAATCTTCCGTCCAAAGTTGGCATACGTTAGATGTGCGACTTCAACCAACGTCAAGAAGATTATGAACATAAACATGCAAAAAGGGATATTAAGTCCTAATACCAAACAACCTATTACATACTAGGGTGTACTCCCTGAGAACAACAGGTCTACTTACACATGGGAATGACAAATCATCATGGTAATGATAATGGAGTACATGGATGGACGAATCAATCGATACATCGAAGGATCCACTAGGGTTCTTAATGTTGCACATGATAAGGGTGCGGATGAGATGACAATGGTTATGAAGATAGTGATGATGACTTCATTCCCTTCATGGTGAGAGTGACCCCCTCCTCCTAGTTAATCCTCCCTCCGCATGGGCTCCGGAGGCTAGGGTTCTGCCTTGTAGATGAGTTTCTGGAGTCTGTGCACGTGTGATTCACGATCCGCTTCGACGGGGTAAAAATAGCTGATCTTCCACAGGGATCGGCGCGCCAAACGACCGCTCATGCGAGCATGCGGTCGCATGGAACGACGTCGTTCGCTCTTGAAGTGCGACAACGACTATTTCTTTGGTCTTCTTACTTGATTTTTTTATGGAAAATGTTTATCACCTTTAATACATGATTCTAATGTTATTTTTGGAAATTTTCTCCAAATAAATATTGCTTCAAAAGCCATTACATGAGGGATTATCAACAAAAAAAAGTGCACGAACACTGTAAAATTCCACAAAGCCTACAAAATTGCCACAAAAAAAAACGGTGAAGAGGTCTCAAAATTTAGACTCATCAGCCGACCCGTTTAACCTTTTCATTTCATATTAAAGAAAAAAATGATGCGACAACAGGGATTAGAGAAGTAACCACTAAACCATCATGATTAACATGTTAATTAGCTTCTTTTCATCCTTTTGTCCTCTTTAGTTCGTGTAACTTTTTTATTTTTATTTTTATTTTTCCTTGTAACGGTTTTGTTCGTTTTTTCTTTCTTCCTTTTTTTTGCTAAATGCATGATTTTTTTTTCAAATTCACAATATATTTTTCAAAATCCATGAACTTTTCTTCAAAATCGATGAACTTTTTTTAAAATTGAAAAACTTTTTTCATTCTCAATATACTTTCTTACAAAAATTAACGAACTTTTTCGAGAATCAGTGATTTGTTCCAAATTCTATGATTTTTTTCAAAATCGATGACCTTTTTCAAAATTGATGAACTAGTTCTCAATTACAATAAACTATTTTCAAATTTGATGAACTATTTTCATTTTTGATGATTTTTTTCTATTTTGCTGTACTTCTTTTTTCAATATTGATGTAGTTTTTTCATGTTTGATGTCCTATTTGTCAATTTTAATGAAAGTTTTTCACATTTTTTTTCAAATTTGATAACCTTTTTGTAGTTTGTGAATTTATTTCAAAATTTCATGATTTTTTCTCCAGTTTTTTTCTATGCGTTGCTTTCTTTACCAGGTCCTGGGCTGGCCCGCTATAGGACCTTTCCTAGGAGGTGCTCCCATAACCGAGGCCGAAATTCAAGATTGTAACAAAGCCTCTAAAGGTCAAAACGGGCTACAGTTTGCTTATTTTTTATCCTGACAGAGAGCCATAAGGGCTTGGTTACATTTGTCCCAGTATTTATACCTGACCTAAGGCAAAGAGGCGTTTGGCCCGATCTCTTTTATGCCCTAGCTGCAGCTAGCCTCTAGTCTCCCTCGGAAATCCGTATTAGCAGCATTCTGTGTCTAAATGTCCCATGCTACGTTTGGTAATGGGCCGGCCCATTTACATGCCAACAGCTCCGGTTTTGGGAACCTTCTACAGGTTTTCAGCTGATTTTTTCCGATTTTGGGAACTTTCTAGAAGATTCTCTGAACCGGTTTTTCTTTTTTGTTGTTTTCTTTTTTACTTTTTCTTTCTATTCCTGTTTTTGTTTTAAAAATGTTCTGGATATTTAAAAATATTCTGAAATTTGAAAAATATTTCGAAATTTGAAAAAATGTCCGAAATTTTAAAAGTATCCAGAATTTTAAAAATGTTCGGGAATTTAAAAAAATGCTCCAGAATTCGGAGAAATATTCCGTAATTTTAAAAAATGTTTTGAAATTTTAAAAAATGTTCCGGAATTTTAAAGAAATCTTCTGATATTTTTATTAAAATGTTTTGAATTTTTTGGAAGAAATGTTCTGAAATTTGGAAAACGGTTCCGAAATTTGAAAAATGTTCCGAAATTTTAAAAAATGTTTCGGAATTTGAAAAATGTTCCAGAATTTGAAAAAATGTTCCAAAATTTAAAAATCTTCAGGAATTTAAAAAATGTTGCAGAATTCAAAATTTTTTGCCGGATTTGCAAAAAAAAAAAGGAATTTAAAAGATGTTACAAAATTTTAAAAGATGTTCCGGAATTTTAAAAAAGTATTGTGAAATTTTTACTGAAATGTTTCAGATTTGTCAATTGCTGGTCGCTAACTTTTTTTTTGTGGTCTCTACATTCGCTACTGGTGGTTAACTTGGGCCGGCTCAGTCGGGGCGGCCCCCCTGTGCGTCCGTTCGGCAGTTGCCGCAACGAGCGGCGCATAAGAGGTCCCGTCTCCCTCGTTTCCTTTCGCCAGAACTCCTCAATTCGGGCGCTCGATTCCTGGTCTCGCCTCGCGCCGATCTCACCTGTTGTTGAGGCATGACGGCTTGCAAGCAGACCGCATCCACGGGCATCGATGTAACCATGGACGAGGCCGACAGCAAGTAAGAATCGAAACTGAATCTTGTTTCTGTGATGCAAGAGACATCCCTAGTTTCGGTGCATCGAGCCGCCGATCCATAACCTTGGATTCTTACGCAGCTCGGCAGCAAAGAGAGATGGAGCGGATGAGCGGAAGCCCTGGACCAAGTGCAGGAAGGGGAAGAAGGCCAAGGGCAAGTAAGAATCCAAAATCGATTGTGTAATGCAATAGAGGTTAATTTTGGTGCGTCGACCCATGACCTTTTCGATGCTCCACGCAGGTTGGCGGTGAAGAGCGATGGAGCCGAGAAGCCCAAGACCCACGACCTTTCCGATGTTACATGCGGGTTGGCGTTGATGAATATTAAAGTGGATGACGTGTTCGTCCTGCGCACCTACCAGTGAGATGAGATTCTCCACGTTTTTTTTAGATTATTGTTCAGTTTTTTTGCTTTTCTCGACGGCGCTGATTTGACCAAGATTTGGTTAGGAACCACTTCTGGATGAAGTACTCCAAACACATCTGTGACAGGCCGTCCGTGGATGCTGTCAGTTTGACCCTTCAATGCCTCCTTACCTCTATCAGAATGCATAATGATTTGTTTCAATTGTTGCGTGGATGAATTGATAATTTGTTTCTGGTGGAAACCTTTCAGATTAGAAAGCAAGCTGCTGAAAATTGGAAATTCTTTACCGATTCTGTAAGATAGGTTCCAATCTTCTGTAACTTTTGCCGTGCTGATTTGTTGTTGATACATACATGATTACTGACTAGCAAAAGGGCCCATGCGTTGCAACGGGAGAAAGAAATACCACACGGCACACACTTTTAATTTATAAAAAATGTCTATAATTTGAGAATTTATAGTTACGATACAAAGAAAGATGGTCTTATCCTATAAAAACGCAGTTCGAAATTTCACAGGTCTTCCATTTTAACACGGCTTGCATGTAGATTTAATACGTGCAAAGAATCAGTCAAGTGACCTTCAGTTTCATCTCTAATCCTGATTTTGTTGACGTGTTCATCCCCACCCGGATGAGTACCGGTATGAAAGAAAGACGAATAATGACTTATTTATTAAGATTGCACCCTAGATAGTATTTTTATTAAACGTTTAACAGATAAAATAATATCATATTTAAATTCTACATATTTTTCTAATCAAATTCCATGTATAATATGTTAAATTTAGAGTTACGGTTTAAAAGATATGAGTATTTAAAAAAATATTTAATATATACTACGAGTTTAATGTCATAAACAGTAAGTTTTTTTTTTTGTAAAATCACTTCGGTGGGTTTTCTAACGAAAGCGATTGCCTCTTTATTATTAGGTAAAGATTACCGTACATGGATGGATCTGTGTTGCAGGACAAGGCCCCTTATGTAGCCAAGGCCCGTGTGAACAAAATATCCCTGGCTCAGGTTGCTGAGTTTAAGAACAAAATATCCCTGGCTCATGTTGCTGAGTTTAAGAAGGTTGAGACAAAGACCTAGCGCTTTTACCTATTTTTAGACGACTTTACCGTGCTAAGCTAAGAATTCTATGCAGATATAATGCTCTTTCATCAGATATATTTCCAATAACAATAGATAATCTCTTCTACTTTACCTTACATCGGAAGAATAATTAAACTATTTGTGTCTGCACATTTAATTTTCTTTCTTGTTGTTCTCCTTGAACTTTTATGGATTTCTTTCCCTTATAGATACTGATGTTGGCGGAGGCGATGACAAAGAAGAAGGTGAATCTGAAATTGTGAACACACAAGATCTCTAAGATGTGTTTGAATAGGTGATTTGCCTTTTTCTTTTTGCTATCTGTATATCTTTTTGATTGGTTACTCAATTAGCAGGTAATGCATGTTCTCTTGTTTTGTTTTTTAAGGTGTCTGTCGTATGGATTTGATTAATTTCTGAACTAGCCAAGTAGTTATTAGATTTATACATATGGCTATGAGTTAGGTACCATATGCTCTTGCTTTCTACTCTCTGAGCCTCTCATATGCATGTTAACACAAAGTCTGGCTCACATGGCTTGATTATCTTGAAAGTTCAGTATTTGTCTCTGATGGAGGCACCCATGGTACCATATGGTGCCAAAAACAGGAGTAAATGTGTGCTGCTGGCACATTAATTTACTTCAATTCTTGTTCATTCATTGTTTCTATTGTTGGTTTTGTCTAGTAATAATGCTGGAATACAGAAACTTATATTGTTCGTTCAGTATCTCTATTGTTGTTTTGTCCAGTAATGATGAACCGATTCAGCTTTGGGTAAATTTTTTGTTAGAATTTTCACAATTTTCAACTTATGCAAAAAGTGTGAGATATAACTTTGTCAGCTTTTCCATGAATGGGCAGTAGAAGTTTGTTTTTGTTATTTCCACATTGAGCAGTGTCTACCTTATGTGAGGATCATGCAGTGGTTTTATAGGTGGCATGCTATTGGAATTGGTTTTGTTTTGGCCTTGTAGCTGGCAAGGAAGAAGCAACTAGGCTTAGTACTACTGATTAATTTTGTCATGTTTCTGTTCCGTAGAACAAAACAGTACTCTTTTGCTACTGCTTGCATCTTGTGTCGATAATATCATCCTTTGAACACCATCACACATCACTGATATAGCAGTTTCATTTGCTTTTGACATTTGTTTGTTGTTAACTGCCATGTTATTAGACTGCATATGAGAAAGGCAAACTCTTTAAAAATGCAACTGACTGTTTACGAATTACAAAATTTTACACGTTCCTGCTGAATTATTCATGTGTGAGCACTGGAGTATGGAACATAATGCCAGCCTCAACACAACTTTGTTTACTTGCAGAAATGTCTTGGTAGATCGCACAATTACTGCAACCAACTCCACAACCTCATTCTGTATGGGCCGGCAGTTGGAGGGTTCAGAAGAGGCGCAATTCAAGCTGCCGTATGGACAATACTAGTATTAAATATGTTTGTGCTCCTGGCTTTAGATGTTGGAACTCTTTTGCATATTGTGTGATGTTTACTTAGTAATGTTGAACACCCGCTAAGTTTTTTCACTATTATATAAACACTATGATCATTGTGAGATTGCAAGGTGCTGACCGCTTAAGGTGTTGTTTCTTCGTTATGTTATCCCTTACCATGCCCGGGCATGTTGTATTATGTACTCCCTCCGTTCCGAATTAGTTCTCTTAGGTTTGTCTAAATAGGGGTATAACTAGACACGGTTTAGTATTAGATACTTCACTTTTTAGACCAATGTAAGACAACCAATTTGGGACGAACGGTGTTTCAGGTGTATTACAATACTACCTCTGTTCCTAATTATAAGTCTTTTTAGAGATTTTACTAGAGGGCTACATGCGGAGCAAAATGAGTGAATCTATACTTTAAAATATGTCTATGTACATCAGTATGCAGTCCTTTAGTGAAACCTTTAAAAGGACTTATATTTAGGAACGGAGGAAGTATTTAACTATGGAGCAACTTTACTTTTGTATTTTGTTTAGATTCACCACACTTTATTTAGAAGTCAATAATGTCAATTACATACATACTATATGGTGTGGTGGATAGCCATACATTCCTTCCAGCAGCTAGTGATGGATATATGAGCAATTTACCGAATGATTTAAAAGAACATGATAATTGTAACAAAGACAAGACTAGTCATGCAAACTTGAGGAAAGTAGGTCACAATAACAGAGACGACACTAGGCAGGCAAAATATAGGAGAGCAGGCAAATCATGTGAACAAAACTCCAGTAGGATCTCGAATAGAAAAGACACGGACACATACTGGGCACTAGCATTGTCGTTGTTGTCGCCCATGTTGTCGAAGAGGTTGTCGACGTCGGGAAAGAAGTCGTCGTTGGGAAAGTGGTCATCGGCGTGTGGTGTCCGTGATGAAGATGTCAATAGTCGCGCAAAGCACTCTCCCGTATAGGACTTAAAAGGTGGGGTTTCGAAGGCGTACTGTCCCGAACGGTGCTGCATGTCGTAAGCTGGAATGGGGAAGAAGAAGCTCGGAGCTTTGGAACAGGATGGCGTGTGAAACGTGTTTTTTTTCGTGTCTCTCTGGAGTGGAGCGACCTCTTTTATAGGCATAGGATAAGGAAGTGATTAGGCTGCGACGGGAGGTGAAGCAAAAGAGGGGCGTGAGAAAGGTGCTTGTCTCGTGTCTCTCTGGAGAGGAGCGACCTCTCTTTTATGGACATATGATAAGGAGGTAAATAGGATGCGACGGAAGGTGAAGAAAAAGAGGGAGACGAAACAAACATGCAGTAGCCGAAGGGTGCAACGTTTGTATTCAATCTCCACTACAACGAAACTTTTCAGCTTCTGGATGACCTTTTGTATATCAAATTATGCGTGTCAAAAAATTAGACAACGGCTTGGCTTATTCCCGCAACCCGCGGTGTGTCGTGAAGGGGCGTGGCGAGGCAGGCTACGGAGGGGGAGCGCGCATGAATGTCTCTTGTTGTCATCCTTGTACATGTAGAGACACAACTTCCCTTATATAGAGGTTTAACTCCTAGTAGGTGAGCAGTATGGGACTAAACTTTAGTCCCACCTCTTGCCTTGCATGAATGAGCTAAGTGGTCCTCTAGAATTTATCAGGAATTATAAAAATGCTATTAGGCTCGCCCTGGCCTAAAATAGTCTAAATTCCAGCAATCCCCCACCAGATCCCAGAGGAACACAACATTTGCCTTTGGTTCCAAACACTGTTTATATACCGATAATGAAGTGGAGAGTGTTAAGCTGAACTTCCACCTAGAACTCTATGCTACACTAGTAAGCAACTTGAAGAATGGACCAGAACTTGAATTGCAAGTTTTCTACCAATCTAGATTCACACAAAGCCTTGACCGATACTGTGCTATCGTGGGACTTCTCACGAGTGGAGCTTATGCGTCATACTCCGAGAGCATTCATGAGTTTACTCAAGATTACCCTTCTCTCATAGGTTGCGACGTTTAATAACCATACTCATATAGGTGTGTTCTGTAGGACAACATATCTGCTTAAATAAGCCACTTAGAACACATTAAGATATTAAAATGTGCCATGCAGATTAGGAGAGTATTGCATCTTCATGGAGTGGTAATATTGATATTAGGGATACTCTCCTCTCAGTTGACGAACAACTTGTCTTCCATATCCAATTCACGGGATCTTCGATCACAGAGAAAAGGTTACCATTGTGAACAAATCATATTGTGGGTCTCATACCCATCTCCTTCGATGCATTATCTATCACATTACGTGATAGACCCTTAGTAAAAGGATCTACCAGATTTTTAGATGTTTGGATATAATCCAATGCAATAACTCCAGAGTTTCTCATTTTCCTAACATATTTTAACCTTCTTTGGACATGTTTTGATGACTTCATGCTATCCTTTGAGATGCTCACTTTCGTGATCAGAGTTTGATTGTCACAGTTCAAAAGGATACCCGGTACAAGTTTTTCAACAACTGGCAAGTCATTCAAGAGCCAATGAAGCCTATCTGCTTTGATCGTAGCTGTATCTAGTGTTGTGAGTTCTGTTTCCATTGTTAACCTTATTAAGATGGTTTGCTTCCAAGACTTCCAAGAAATAGTGCCACCTCCATGAGTGAATACATATCCACTCATGGCCTTTATCCCATCTGCATCTCAGATCCAATTTGAGTCACCATACCCTTCAAGCACCTTTGGGTACCTAGTCGTGAATTCCATAACTCGTAGTGCCCTTCAAACAGCGCATAACTCTTTCTAGAGCTTTCCAATGATGATCTCCTAGTTTTGAGACAAACCGGCTTAGTTTGTGTTAGGGCATATTTCTCCCTAAGTGGTTTTGGTGATTGATGACGTTACCTCTGCGGACTAATTGTTTGCATTGAGCATTTCAGATAATATATGATTAGGCACAAGAAGATTCGGCGCCCCTCGGTGTATTTCAAGAACGACGGTCTTCTACGATTCTCTGTGGTGGATTTGTGTCGTAGGAAAGCCGTACTATTAAGAGGGAGTCCGCGTCAGAAAGGTTTGGGCGGAATCAACATGTACACATTCCTATTGCACCACCTTTCCCTTGTTATAATGGAGCTCCAACCTTATATTTACTATTTGAGCAAAAGGTCCAGCGGTAGTACCGCTCTGGGAGCGGTCGTACCGCTCTCTGCGCGGTAGTAATTTTTTACCACCGCGCTGAGGGCTGTAGTACCGCTCTAGGAGCGGTAGTAATTTTTGACTACCGCTCCGTCGGACTTTTTTGCGCATCTTTTCCCCCAGAAGTGTAGGCACGGTAGTATTTTTTACTACCGTGGTAGGTGAGCCTGCCAGGCGGTAGTACCGCTCCTAGCAGCGGTAGTACCGCTCTGCGAAAGGCTGTGAGTGGGGGGTAACGGTTGGATTTGTCCCCCCCACTATATACGAGTGTCTTCTTCCTCAGGAGAGGCACCTCTTACCTTCCCAAGCTCTGTTGTTGCTCCAAAGCTCATTCTTGCCCGATCTCTCTCCCTAGCCAATCAAACTTGCTGATTTTCTAGGGATTGGTTGAGAAGACCCAGATCTACACTTCCACCAAGAGATATTCGATTCCCCCACTAATCCCTTGCGGATCTTGTTACTCTTGGGGTGTTTGAGCACCCTTGACGGTTGAGGTCACCTCGGAGCCATATTCCATTGTGGTGAAGCTTTGTGGTCTTCTTGGGAGCCTCCAAGCATTGTATGGATATTGCCCCAACCTTGTTTGTAAAGGTCCGGTCGCCGCCTTCAAGGGCACCAATAGTGGAATCACGACATCTCGCATTGTGTGAGGGCGTGAGGAGAATACGGTGGCCCTAGTGGCTTCTTGGGGAGCATTGTGCCTCCGCACCGCTCCAACGGAGACGTACTACCTATCAAAGGGAAGGAACTTCGGTAACACATCCTCGTCTCCACCGGTTCCACTTGCGGTTATCTCTTACCTTTACTTTGTACTTACTTTTGCTGTGGTGTATTATTTGCTTGCACTTGTTGTTGTTAGCATCATATAGGTTGCTCACCTAGTTGTTCATTTAGAGAACCTTTTGTTGCTAACTTTAATTTGATAAGAAAAGCTAAAATTGGTAGTTTCCTATTCACCCCCCTCTAGTCAACCATATCGATCCTTTCAATTGGTATCAGAGCTACTTCTCTTTATTAATGGTTTAATCACATAAATAGTATGGTTGACGACGAAGGTGGTACGAGTGGACCACCCGAGGCCATGGTGATGAGTTCGGTCACACGGGACGACTTGAATGAGGCCATTGATTCACTCAAGACGTCCAATACGATCGAAGTCAAGACCATGATTGATGAATTGTTTGAGGGGATGAAGAATCCTCCCGATCCGGTGTTGGTGGTTAAACCCACCACAACAGAGTCAGATGCCAATTCCGACAAGGAAGCGGCTAAAGGTACTCAAACTTCTTCCCCCTGTAACAAAATTGGGACATTAACTTTTGCCTCATTTCCTCCTCCCCCGGTCTATGGAGGACCAGTCCCTACACCGCATATCAATAATCTTGGTCCTCTTCCTATACTTGTTAAAGGTGAATTTTCTAATTGGGTCTTTTGCATCAAGTCTCATTTGAATCACAGCTCAACAAATCTTTGGAGAATCATCGGAAAAGGATTTTACCCACGTGATCCAAACAACTTCACCCCAAGAGAAGAGGTGGACAATCAATACAACCACTCTGCGTTGTTCACTCTTCAGTCTGCAGTTCCTCCCAAAGGTCTACCTCATCTGCGCCCCTTCACCCATGCAAAGGATTGTTGGGAGCACATCATGGTGTTGTACAAGGGAAGCTCAAGCATCCAATGGTCCAACTATGAAGTGGTTCTTGATGAGGCCAATGAGTTTGTGATGTTGGAAGATGAGGACTGTTGAGGAACGTAGTAATTTCAAAAATTTCCTACGCCATACAAGGATATATCTATGGAGAAACCAGCAACGAGTGATGGGGTAGAGCATCTTCATACCTTTGAAGATCGCTAAACGAAAGCGTTACTAGAACACGGTCGATGGAGTCGTACTCGCAGCGATTCAGATCACGGTGTGATTCCGATCTACGTGCCGACCCACGGCACCTCCGCGTTCAACACACGTACAACTCGGCGACGTACAATCCAGCAAGGAGGAGGGATAGGTTGAGGGAGAGCTCCAGCAGCGCGATGGCGCAGTGGCGATGGAGCTACGAGGTATTCCGATAGGGCTTCGCCAAGCATCGTGGAAGAGGAGGAGCAGGGCTGCACCGAGAGAGAGATTTCTGTGTGTTCTCCAAAGGCAAACCCTCCACTATATATAGGAGAGGGAGGGGGCGCCCCCTTTAGGGTTCCCACCCCCTAGGGGTGCGGCAGCCCCCATCTAGGGCTGGTGGTGGCGGCCAGGAAGGATGGAGGGGGTGTGGCGCACCCCAGATGGGCCTTGGGCCCATCTGCTTTAGGGTTTCCCCCTTTTCCCTCTCTATCTGCGCCTTGGGCCTTGGTGGGAGGCGCACCAGCCCACTCTGGTCTGGTCCCGTTCCACCTTTTGGCCTATGTCACCCTTTGGGGCTGGTGGCCCCTCCCGGTGGACCCTCGGAACCCTTCCGGTGGTCCCGGTACGTTACTGGTGACGCCCGAAACATTTCCGGTGTCCAAAACCCCTCATCCTATATATCAATTTTCACCTGCGGACCATTCCAGAGCTCCTCATGACGTCCGAGGTCTCACCCGGGACTCCGAACAACCTTCAGTGACCTCGTGCACTATTCCCATATAACCCTAGCATCATCGAACCTTAAGTGTGTAGACCCTACGGGTTCGGGAAGCATGCAGTCATGACCGAGACACTCTCCGGTCAATAACCAACAACAGGGTCTGGATATCCATATTGGTTCCCACACGTTCTATGATGATCTCATTGGATGAAGCACGATGTCTAGGATTCACTTAATCCCGTATGCAGTTCCCTTTGTCTATTGGTATGATACTTTGCACGAGATCCGATCGTCGGTATCCCCATACCTTGTTCAATATCGTTACCGGCAAGTCCCTTTACTCGTTTCGTAGCACATCATCTCGTGGCTAACTCCTTAGTCACACTAAGATTATTATGATGATGTTCTACCGAGTGGGCCCAGAGATACCTCTCCGTTCACACGGAGTGACAACTCCCGGTCTCGATTCGTGCCAACCCAATAGACACTTTCGGAGATATCCGTAGTGCACCTTTATAGTCACCAGTGACACTGTGACGTTTGATACACCCAAAGCACTCCTACGGTATCCCGGAGTTGCACAATCTCACGGTCTAAGGAAAAGATACTTGACATTTGAAAAGCTTTAGCATACGAACAACACGATCTAGTGCTATGCTTAGGATTGGGTCTTGTCCATCACATCATTCTCTAATGATGTGATCCCGTTATCAATGACATCCAATGTCCATGATTAGGAAACCATGATCATCCATTGATCAATGAGCTAGCCAACTAGGGGCCCACTAGGGACACATTGTGATCTATGTATTCACACATGTATTACGGTTTCCGGTTAATACACTTATAGCATGAATGATAGACAATTATCATGAACTGGAAAAATAATAACCATTTTATTATTGCCTCTAGGGCACATTTCCAATAGTCTCCCACTTGCACTAGAGTCAATAATCTAGTTCACATCACTATGTGATTGCAATGAATCCAAGACCCATACAGTTTTGGGGTTCGATCATGTCTTGCTTGTGAGAGAGGTTTATTAGTCAACGGTCTGAACCTTTCAGATCTGTGTGTGCTTTACAAATGTATATGTCTTCATATAGATACTGCTACCATGCACCATTTGGAACTATTCCAAATGACTGCTCCACTATACGAATCCGGTTTACTCCTCAGAGTCATCCGGATTAGAGACAAAGCTTGCATCGACGTAACTCCTTTACGACGAACTCTTTAATCACCTCCATAATCGAGAAAAATTCCTTAGTCCATTAGTTACTAAAGATAACTTTGACCGCTATCCATGTTGGGGAACGTCGCATGGGAAACAAAAATTTTCCTACGCGCACGAAGACCTATCATGGTGATGTCCATCTACGAGAGGGGATGAGTGATCTACGTACCCTTGTAGACCGTACAGCAGAAGCGATTAGAGATCGCGGTTGATGTAGTGGAACGTCCTCACGTCCCTCGATCCGCCCCGCGAACAATCCCGCGATCAGTCTCACGATCTAGTACCGAACGGACGGCACCTCCGCGTTCAGCACACGTACAGATCGACGATGATCTCGGCCTTCTTGATCCAGCAAGAGAGACGGAGAGGTAGAAGAGTTCTCCGGCAGCGTGACGGCGCTCCGGAGGTTGGTGATGATCTTGTCTCAGCAGGGCTCCGCCCGAGCTCCGCAGAAACGCGATCTAGAGGAAAAACTATGGAGGTATGTGGTCGGGCAGCCGTGAGAAAGTCGTCTCAAATCAGCCCTAAAACCTCCGTATATATAGGTGGGAGGGAGGGGAGGAGGCAGCCTCAAAACCTAAAGGTTTGGCCGAAATTGGAGGTGGAGGAGTCCTACTCCAATCCTACTTGGAGTAGGATTCCACCTTCCCACTTGGAAACTCTTTCCACCTTTTGTTTTTTCCTTCTCAAACCTTATGGGCCTTAGTGGGAACTTATTCCAGCCCACTAGGGGCTGGTTTATCTCTTCCCATAGCCCATGAGACCCCTTGGGGCGTGACACCCCTCCCGATGGTCCCCGGCACCCCTCCCGGCACTCCCGGTACACTACCGATGAGCCCGAAACTTTTCCGGTAATGCACGAAAACCTTCCGGTAACCAAATGAGGTCATCCTATATATCAATCTTCGTTTCCGGACCATTCCGGAAACCCTCGTGACGTCCATGATCTCATCCGGGACTCCGAACAACATTCGGTAACCAACCATATAACTCAAATACGCATAAAACAACGTCGAACCTTAAGTGTGCAGACCCTGCGGGTTCGAGAACTATGTAGACATGACCCGAGAGACTCCTCGGTCAATATCCAATAGCGGGACCTGGATGCCCATATTGGATCCTACATATTCTACGAAGATCTTATCGTTTGAACCTCAGTGCCAAGGATTCATATAATCCCGTATGTCATTCCCTTTGTCCTTCGGTATGTTACTTGCCCGAGATTCGATCGTCAGTATCCGTATACCTATTTCAATCTCGTTTACTGGCAAGTCTCTTTACTCGTTCCGTAATACAAGATCCCGCAACTTACACTAAGTTACATTGCTTGCAAGGCTTGTGTGTGATGTTGTATTACCGAGTGGGCCCCGAGATACCTCTCCGTTCACACGGAGTGACAAATCCCAGTCTTGATCCATACTAACTCAACTAACACCTTCGGAGATACCTGTAGAGCATCTTTATAGTCACCCAGTTACGTTGCGACGTTTGATACACACAAAGCATTCCTCCGGTGTCAGTGAGTTATATGATCTCATGGTCATAGGAATAAATACTTGACACGCAGAAAACAGTAGCAACAAAATGACACGATCAACATGCTACGTCTATTAGTTTGGGTCTAGTCCATCACATGATTCTCCTAATGATGTGATCCCGTTATCAAGTGACAACACTTGCCCATGGCCAGGAAACCTTGACCATCTTTGATCAACGAGCTAGTCAACTAGAGGCTTACTAGGGACAGTGTTTTGTCTATGTATCCACACAAGTATTGTGTTTCCAATCAATACAATTATAGCATGGATAATAAACGATTATCATGAACTAAGAAATATAATAATAACTAATTTATTATTGCCTCTAGGGCATATTTCCAACAGTCTCCCACTTGCACTAGAGTCAATAATCTAGTTCACATCACCATGTGATTCCAACGAATCCAACACCCATATAGTTATGGGGTCTGATCATGTCTTGCTTGTGAGAGAGGTTTTAGTCAACGGTTCTGAAACTTTCAGATCCGTGCGTTCTTTACAAATCTTTATGTCATCTTATAGATGCTGCTACTACGTGCTATTCAGAAATGCTCCAAATATCCACTCTACTATATGAATCCGTTTCACTACTCATAGTTATTCAGATTAGTGTCAAAGCTTGCATCGACGTTACCCTTTACGACGAACTCTTTAACCACCTCCATAATCGAGAAAAATTCCTTAGTCCATTTGTTACTAAGGATAAATTTTGACCGCTGCTAGTGATTCAAACATGGATCACTCTCTGTACCTCTCAACATACTTTGAGTCAAGGCACACTTCAGGTGCGGTACACAGCATGGCATACTTTAGATTCTACGGCTAAGGCATAGAAGACGACCTTCATCTATTCTCTTTATTCTGCCGTGGTCGGGTTTTGAGTCTTACTCAAATTCACACCTCACAATGCAACCAAGAACTCCTTCTTTGCTGGTCTATTTTGAACTCTTTCAAAAACTTGTCAAGGCATGCATCTTGTTGAAACTTCTATTAAGCGCTTTCGATCTATCTCCATAGATCTTTGATGCTCAACCTTCAAGTAGCGTAATCCAGGTACTCCTTTGAAAACTTCTTTCAAACAACCTTGTATGCTTTACAGAAATTCTACATTACTTCTGATCCACAATATGTCAACCACATATACCTATCAGAAATTCTATAGTGCTCCCACTCACTTCTTTGGAAATACAAGTTTCTCATAAACCTTGTACACACCCAAAATCTTTGATCATCTCATCAAAGTGCTTATTCCAACTCCGAGATGCTTGCACCAGTCCATTGAAGGATCACTGGAGCTTGCATACTTGCTAGTATCTTTAGGATCGACAAAACCTTCTGGTTGTATCACATACAATGTTTGCTCAAGGAAACCGTCGAGGAAACAATGTTTTGACATCCTACGTGCAATATTTCATAAATAATGCAGCAACTACTAACATAATTCTAACAGACCTTTAGCATCGCTACGAGTGAGAAAGACTCATCATAGTCAACTGTTTGATCTTGTCGAAAACATCTTTGCGACAAGTCGAGCTTTTCTTAATAGTGACTTATCACCATCATCGTCTGTCTTCTTTTAAAGATCCATTTTACCCAATAGTCCCATGACCATCAAGTAGTTCTACCAAAGTCTACACTTTGTTTTCACACATGGATCCTCTCTCGGATTTTATGGCTTCCAGCCATTTGTCGGAATCTGGGCCCACCATCGCTTTCTCCATAACTCGTAGGTTCACTGTTGCTCAACAACATGACCTCCAAGACAGGGTTACCGTACTACTCTACAGCAGTACGCGACCTTGTCGACCTACGAGGTTTGTAGTAACTTGATTCGAAGCTTAATGATCACCATCATCAGCTTCCACTTCAATTGGTGTAGGCGCCACAGGAACAACTTCCTACGCCCTGCTACACACTGGTTGAAGTGATGGTTCAATAACCTCATCAAGTTCTACTACCCTCCCACTCAATTCTTTCGAGAGAAACCTTTTCTCGAGAAAGGATCCGTTTCTAGAAACAAACACTTTGCTTTCGGATCTGAGATAGGAGATGTACCCAACTGTTTTGGATATCCTGTGAAGATGCATTTATCCGCTTTGGGTTCGAGCTTATCAGACTGAAACTTTTTCACATAAGTTTCGAAGCCCCAAACTTTCAAGAAACGACAGTTTAGATTTCTCTAAACCTCAGTCTATACTGTGTCATCTCAACGGAAATACGCGGTGCCCCATTTAAAGTGAATGTGGTTGTCTCTAATGCATAACCCATAAACGATAGTGGTAATTCGATAAGAGACATCCCAGCATGCACCATACTAAATAGTGCGTGGCTATGATGTTCAGACACATCATCACACCATGATGTTCCAGGTGGCATGAACTGTGAAACAATTTCCACATTGTCTTAAGTGTGTACCAAAAACTCGTAACTCAGATATTCATTTCTATGATCATATCGTAGACAGTTCATCCTCTTGTTACGACGAACTTCACTCTGAAACAGAATTGAACTTTTCAATATTTCAGACTTGTGATTCATTAAGTAAATACTCCTGTATCTACTCAAGTCGTCAGTGAAGTAAGAACATAATGATATCCACTGCGTGCCTCAACACTCACTGGACTGCATACATCAAAATGTATCACTTCCAACAAGTTACTATCTTGTTTCATCTCAATGAAAACAAGGCCTTGCTCATGTGGTATGATTTGCATGTCACTAGTGATTCGAAATCAGGTGAGTAAAGATCCATCAGCATGGAGCCTCTTCATGCAATTTATACTAACATGACTCAAGCGGCAGTGCCACAAGTAAGTGGTACTATCATCATTTAACTCGTATCTTTTGGCACCAATGTGTAACACTACAATCGAGATTCAATAAACCATTGAAGGTGATTATTCAAGCAAATAGAGTAACCATTATTCCTTTTGAATGAATAATCGTATTGCAATAAACACGATCCAATCATGTTCATGCTTAACGCAAGCACCAAATAACAATTATTTAGGTTCAACACCAATCCCGATGGTAAAGGGGGCGTGTGACGTTTGATCATATCAACCTTGGAAACACTTCCAACACGTATCGTCACCTCGCCTTTAGCTAGTCTCCGTTTATGCCGTAGCTTTCATTTCGCGTTACTAATCACTTAGCAACCGAACCAGTATCCAATACCCTCGTGCTACTAGGAGTACTAGTAAAGTACACATCAACATTATGTATATCAAATATACTTCTCTCGACTTTTGCCAGCCTTCTTATCTACCAAGTATCTAGAGTTGCTCTGCCTCAGTGAATGTTCCCCTTATTACAGAAGCACTTAGTCTCGGGTTTGGGTTTAATCTTGGGTCTCTTCATTAGTGCAGCAACTGTTTTGCCGTTTCACGAAGTATCCCTTCTAGCCCTCGCCTTTCTTGAAACTTAGTGGTTTTTCAAACCATCAACTATTGATGCTCCTTCTTGATTTCTACTTTCGCAGTGTCAAACGTCGCGAATCTCTCAAAGATTATTGTATCTATCCTTGATATGTTATAGTTCATCACGAAGCTCTCAAAGCTTGGTGGCAGTGACTTTTGGAGAACCATCACTATCTCATCTGGAAGATTAGCTCCCACTTGATTCAAGTGATTGTCGTACTCAGACAATCTGAGCACACGCTCAACGATTGAGCTTTTCTCCTTTACTTTGTGGTCAAAGAATTTTGTTGGAGGTCTCGTACCTCTTAACAAGGGCACAAGCATGAAATCACAATTTCATCTCTTTAGAACATCACTTATGTTCCGTGACGTTTAAAACGTTTTCGGTGCCTTGCTTCTAAGCCATTAAGTACTTTGCACTGAACTATCGTGTAGTCATCAGGAACGTGTATGTCGGATGTTCACAGCATCCACAGACGACGCTCGAGGTGCAGCACACCGAGTGGTGCATTAAGGACATAAGCCTTCTGCGCAGCAACGAGGACAATCCTCGGTTTTACAGACTCAGTCTGCAAAGTTTGCTACTATCAATTTTCAACTAAATTTTCTCTAGGAACATAAAAAAACAGTAGAGCTATAGCGCAAGCTACATCGTAATTCGCAAAGACCATTAGACTATGTTCATGACAATTAGTTCAATTAATCATATTACTTAAGAACTCCCACTCAAAAAGTACATCTCTCTAGTCATTTGAGTGGTACATGATCCAAATCCACTATCTCAAGTCCGATCATCACGTGAGTCGAGAATAGTTTCAGTGGTAAGCATCCCTATGCTAATCATATCAACTATACGATTCATGCTCGACCTTTCGGTCTCATGTGTTCCGAGGCCATGTCTGCACATGCTAGGCTCGTCAAGCTTAACCCGAGTGTTCTGCGTGTGCAACTGTTTTGCACCCGTTGTATGTGAACGTTGAGTCTATCACACCCGATCATCACGTGGTGTCTCGAAACGAAGAACTGTCGCAACGGTGCACAGTCGGGGAGAACACAATTTCGTCTTGAAATTTTAGTGAGAGATCACCTCATAATGCTACCGTCGTTCTAAGCAAAATAAGGTGCATAAAAGGATTAACATCACATGCAATTCATAAGTGACATGATATGGCCATCATCACGTGCTTCTTGATCTCCATCACCAAAGCACCGACACGATCTTCTTGTCACCGGCGCCACACCATGATCATCCATCAACGTGTTGCCATCGGGGTTGTCGTGCTACTTATGCTATTACTACTAAAGCTACATCCTAGCAAAATAGTAAACGCATCTGCAAGCACAAACGTTAGTATAAAGACAACCCTATGGCTCCTGCCGGTTGCCGTACCATCAACGTGCAAGTCGATATTTCTATTACAACATGATCATCTCATACATCCAATATATCACATCACATCGTTGGCCATATCACATCACAATCATACCCTGCAAAAACAAGTTAGACGTCCTCTAATTTTGTTGTTGCATGTTTTACGTGGTGACCGAGGGTATCTAGTAGGATCGCATCTTACTTACGCAAACACCACAACGGAGATATATGAGTTGCTATTTAACCTCATCCAAGGACCTCCTCGGTCAAATCCGATTCAACTAAAATTGGGACATTAACTTTTGCCTCATTTCCTCCTCCCCCGGTCTATGGAGGACCAGTCCCTACACCGCATATCAATAATCTTGGTCCTCTTCCTAAACTTGTTAAAGGTGAATTTTCTAATTGGGTCTTTTGCATCAAGTCTCATTTGAATCACAGCTCAACAAATCTTTGGAGAATCATCGGAAAAGGATTTTACCCACGTGATCCAAACAACTTCACCCCAAGAGAAGAGGTGGACAATCAATACAACCACTCTGCGTTGTTCACTCTTCAGTCTGCAGTTCCTCCCAAAGGTCTACCTCATCTGCGCCCCTTCACCCATGCAAAGGATTGTTGGGAGCACATCATGGTGTTGTACAAGGGAAGCTCAAGCATCCAATGGTCCAACTATGAAGTGGTTCTTGATGAGGCCAATGAGTTTGTGATGTTGGAAGATGAGGACTGTTGAGGAACGTAGTAATTTCAAAAATTTCCTACGCCATACAAGGATATATCTATGGAGAAACCAGCAACGAGTGATGGGGTAGAGCATCTTCATACCTTTGAAGATCGCTAAACGAAAGCGTTACTAGAACACGGTCGATGGAGTCGTACTCGCAGCGATTCAGATCACGGTGTGATTCCGATCTACGTGCCGACCCACGGCACCTCCGCGTTCAACACACGTACAACTCGGCGACGTACAATCCAGCAAGGAGGAGGGATAGGTTGAGGGAGAGCTCCAGCAGCGCGATGGCGCAGTGGCGATGGAGCTACGAGGTATTCCGATAGGGCTTCGCCAAGCATCGTGGAAGAGGAGGAGCAGGGCTGCACCGAGAGAGAGATTTCTGTGTGTTCTCCAAAGGCAAACCCTCCACTATATATAGGAGAGGGAGGGGGCGCCCCCTTTAGGGTTCCCACCCCCTAGGGGTGCGGCAGCCCCCATCTAGGGCTGGTGGTGGCGGCCAGGAAGGATGGAGGGGGTGTGGCGCACCCCAGATGGGCCTTGGGCCCATCTGCTTTAGGGTTTCCCCCTTTTCCCTCTCTATCTGCGCCTTGGGCCTTGGTGGGAGGCGCACCAGCCCACTCTGGTCTGGTCCCGTTCCACCTTTTGGCCTATGTCACCCTTTGGGGCTGGTGGCCCCTCCCGGTGGACCCTCGGAACCCTTCCGGTGGTCCCGGTACGTTACTGGTGACGCCCGAAACATTTCCGGTGTCCAAAACCCCTCATCCTATATATCAATTTTCACCTGCGGACCATTCCAGAGCTCCTCATGACGTCCGAGGTCTCACCCGGGACTCCGAACAACCTTCAGTGACCTCGTGCACTATTCCCATATAACCCTAGCATCATCGAACCTTAAGTGTGTAGACCCTACGGGTTCGGGAAGCATGCAGTCATGACCGAGACACTCTCCGGTCAATAACCAACAACAGGGTCTGGATATCCATATTGGTTCCCACACGTTCTATGATGATCTCATTGGATGAAGCACGATGTCTAGGATTCACTTAATCCCGTATGCAGTTCCCTTTGTCTATTGGTATGATACTTTGCACGAGATCCGATCGTCGGTATCCCCATACCTTGTTCAATATCGTTACCGGCAAGTCCCTTTACTCGTTTCGTAGCACATCATCCCGTGGCTAACTCCTTAGTCACACTAAGATTATTATGATGATGTTCTACCGAGTGGGCCCAGAGATACCTCTCCGTTCACACGGAGTGACAACTCCCGGTCTCGATTCGTGCCAACCCAATAGACACTTTCGGAGATATCCGTAGTGCACCTTTATAGTCACCAGTGACACTGTGACGTTTGATACACCCAAAGCACTCCTACGGTATCCCGGAGTTGCACAATCTCACGGTCTAAGGAAAAGATACTTGACATTTGAAAAGCTTTAGCATACGAACAACACGATCTAGTGCTATGCTTAGGATTGGGTCTTGTCCATCACATCATTCTCTAATGATGTGATCCCGTTATCAATGACATCCAATGTCCATGATTAGGAAACCATGATCATCCATTGATCAATGAGCTAGCCAACTAGGGGCCCACTAGGGACACATTGTGATCTATGTATTCACACATGTATTACGGTTTCCGGTTAATACACTTATAGCATGAATGATAGACAATTATCATGAACTGGAAAAATAATAACCATTTTATTATTGCCTCTAGGGCACATTTCCAATAGTCTCCCACTTGCACTAGAGTCAATAATCTAGTTCACATCACTATGTGATTGCAATGAATCCAAGACCCATACAGTTTTGGGGTTCGATCATGTCTTGCTTGTGAGAGAGGTTTATTAGTCAACGGTCTGAACCTTTCAGATCTGTGTGTGCTTTACAAATGTATATGTCTTCATATAGATACTGCTACCATGCACCATTTGGAACTATTCCAAATGACTGCTCCACTATACGAATCCGGTTTACTCCTCAGAGTCATCCGGATTAGAGACAAAGCTTGCATCGACGTAACTCCTTTACGACGAACTCTTTAATCACCTCCATAATCGAGAAAAATTCCTTAGTCCATTAGTTACTAAAGATAACTTTGACCGCTATCCATGTTGGGGAACGTCGCATGGGAAACAAAAATTTTCCTACGCGCACGAAGACCTATCATGGTGATGTCCATCTACGAGAGGGGATGAGTGATCTACGTACCCTTGTAGACCGTACAGCAGAAGCGATTAGAGATCGCGGTTGATGTAGTGGAACGTCCTCACGTCCCTCGATCCGCCCCGCGAACAATCCCGCGATCAGTCTCACGATCTAGTACCGAACGGACGGCACCTCCGCGTTCAGCACACGTACAGATCGACGATGATCTCGGCCTTCTTGATCCAGCAAGAGAGACGGAGAGGTAGAAGAGTTCTCCGGCAGCGTGACGGCGCTCCGGAGGTTGGTGATGATCTTGTCTCAGCAGGGCTCCGCCCGAGCTCCGCAGAAACGCGATCTAGAGGAAAAACTATGGAGGTATGTGGTCGGGCAGCCGTGAGAAAGTCGTCTCAAATCAGCCCTAAAACCTCCGTATATATAGGTGGGAGGGAGGGGAGGAGGCAGCCTCAAAACCTAAAGGTTTGGCCGAAATTGGAGGTGGAGGAGTCCTACTCCAATCCTACTTGGAGTAGGATTCCACCTTCCCACTTGGAAACTCTTTCCACCTTTTGTTTTTTCCTTCTCAAACCTTATGGGCCTTAGTGGGAACTTATTCCAGCCCACTAGGGGCTGGTTTATCTCTTCCCATAGCCCATGAGACCCCTTGGGGCGTGACACCCCTCCCGATGGTCCCCGGCACCCCTCCCGGCACTCCCGGTACACTACCGATGAGCCCGAAACTTTTCCGGTAATGCACGAAAACCTTCCGGTAACCAAATGAGGTCATCCTATATATCAATCTTCGTTTCCGGACCATTCCGGAAACCCTCGTGACGTCCATGATCTCATCCGGGACTCCGAACAACATTCGGTAACCAACCATATAACTCAAATACGCATAAAACAACGTCGAACCTTAAGTGTGCAGACCCTGCGGGTTCGAGAACTATGTAGACATGACCCGAGAGACTCCTCGGTCAATATCCAATAGCGGGACCTGGATGCCCATATTGGATCCTACATATTCTACGAAGATCTTATCGTTTGAACCTCAGTGCCAAGGATTCATATAATCCCGTATGTCATTCCCTTTGTCCTTCGGTATGTTACTTGCCCGAGATTCGATCGTCAGTATCCGTATACCTATTTCAATCTCGTTTACTGGCAAGTCTCTTTACTCGTTCCGTAATACAAGATCCCGCAACTTACACTAAGTTACATTGCTTGCAAGGCTTGTGTGTGATGTTGTATTACCGAGTGGGCCCCGAGATACCTCTCCGTTCACACGGAGTGACAAATCCCAGTCTTGATCCATACTAACTCAACTAACACCTTCGGAGATACCTGTAGAGCATCTTTATAGTCACCCAGTTACGTTGCGACGTTTGATACACACAAAGCATTCCTCCGGTGTCAGTGAGTTATATGATCTCATGGTCATAGGAATAAATACTTGACACGCAGAAAACAGTAGCAACAAAATGACACGATCAACATGCTACGTCTATTAGTTTGGGTCTAGTCCATCACATGATTCTCCTAATGATGTGATCCCGTTATCAAGTGACAACACTTGCCTATGGCCAGGAAACCTTGACCATCTTTGATCAACGAGCTAGTCAACTAGAGGCTTACTAGGGACAGTGTTTTGTCTATGTATCCACACAAGTATTGTGTTTCCAATCAATACAATTATAGCATGGATAATAAACGATTATCATGAACTAAGAAATATAATAATAACTAATTTATTATTGCCTCTAGGGCATATTTCCAACAATCCAGTGATCCATTCCTGGATCACTCTTGTACCCCTTGACTGACTCATGGCAAGGCACACTTTAGGTGCGGTACACAACATATCATACTTATAGATCCTACAGTTGAAGCATAAGGGACGACATTCGTCCTTTTTTTTGCCGTGGTCGTGCTTTTGAGTCTTACTCAAAATTCAGACCTTACAACACGACGAAGAACTCATTCTTTTGCCGATCTATTTTGAACACTTTCAAAAACTTGTCAAGGCATGCATTTTGTTGAAAGTTCCATTAAGCCCTTTGATCTATCTCCATAGATGTTGATGTTCAATGTTCAAGTAGCTTGTCCAGGTCTTCCTTGGAAAAACTCCTTTCAAACAACCCTTTATGCTTTGCAGAAATTCTACATTATTTCCGATCAACAATATGTCAACCACATATATTCATCAGAAATTCTATAGTGCTCCCACTCACTTGTTTGGAAATACAAGTTTCTCATAAACTTTGTATAAAACCAAAAACTTTGATCATCTCATCAAAGTGCATATTCCAACTCCGAGATGCTTGGTCCAGTCCATAGAAGGATCGCTGGAGCTTTGCATACTTGTTAGCACTCTTTAGGATCGACAAAATCTTCTGGTTGTATCACATGCAACCTTTCCTCAAGGAAACCTTCGAGGAAACAATATTTTGACATCCTATCTGCAAGATTTCATAAATGATGCATCAACTGCTAACATAATTCCAACAGACTTTCAGCATCGCTACGAGTGAGAAAGTCTCATCGTAGTCAACTCTTTGGACTTTGTCGGAAACATCTTTGCAACAAGTCGAGCTTTCTTAATGGTGACCTTTCACCATCATCGTCTGTCTTCTTTTTAAAGATCCATCTATAGTTAATAGTCTTACGACCATCAAGTAGTTCTTCCAAAGTCTACACTTTGTTTTCATACATGGATCCTCCTCTTGGATTTCATGGCCTCCAGCCATTTGTCGGAATCCGGGCATCGCTTCTCCATTGCTCGTAGGTTCATTGTTGTCAGACAACATGACCTCTAAGACAGGGTCGCCGTACCACTCTGTAGAAGCAGTATGTGACCTTGTCGACCTATGAGGTTTGTAGTGACTTGATCTGAAGTTTCATGATCACTATCATTAGCTTCCACTTCAATTGATATAGGCGCCACAGGATCAACTTCCTGCGCCCTGCTACACACTGGTTGAAGTGATGGTTCAATAACCTCATCAAGTCTCCACCATGCTCCCACTCAATTCGTTCGAGAGAAACTTTTCCTCGAGAAAGGATTCGTATCTAGAAAAAACACTTTGTTTCTGGATCTGAGATAGGAGGTATACCCAACTATTTTGGGTGTCCTATGAAGATGCATTTATTCGCTTTGGGTTCAAGCTTATCAGGCTAAAACTCTTTCACACAGGCATCGCAGCCCCAAAATTTTAAGAAGCAACATCTTAGGTTTCTCTAAACCATAGTTCATACAGTGTCATCTCAACGGAATTACGTGGTGCCCTCTTTAAAAGTGAGTGCGGTTGTCTCTAATGCCTAACCCATAAACGATAGTGGTAATATGATAAGAGACATCACAGTATGCACCATATCTAATAGGGCATGACTATGACATACGGACAAACCATCAGATTATGGTGTTCCAGGTGGCATGAGTTGTGAAACAATTTTCACATGAAACAATTTTCACATTGTCTTGAATGTTTACCAAACTCGCAACTAAGATATATATGTCTACCTCTATGATCATATCATAGACATATTATCCTCTTGTCACGATGATCTTTTAACTTCACTCTGAAATTACTTGAACCTTTCAATAATTCAGACTTGTGTTTCATCAAGTAAATACACTAGTATCTACTCAAATCATATGTGAAGTAAGAACATAATGATATCCACTGCGTGCCTCAGCACTCATTGGACTGCACACATCAAAATGTATTACTTCCAACAAGTTACTTTCTTGTTCCATATCACTGGAAAACGAGGTCTTCAGTCATCTTGCCCATGTGGTATTATTTGCATGTCTCAAGTGATTCAAAAATCAAGTGAGTGCAAATGATCCATCCGCATGGAGTTTCTTCATGCGTTTATACCAACAGGCATGGTTTGCATGTCTCAAACGTTTCAAAAATGAGTGAGTACAAAGATCCATCAGCATGGAGCTTCTTCATGCATTTTATACCAATATGACTTAAGCAAGAGTGCCACAAGTAAGTGGTACTATCATTACTAATTTGTATCTTTTGGTAACAATATTATGAACATGTGCACCACTACGATCGAGATTCAATAAACCATTTATTTTAGGTGCAAGACCATTGAAGGTATTATTCAAGTAAATATAATAATCATTATTCTTTTAAATGAATAACCATGTTGCAATAAACATAATCTAATCATGTCTATGCTCAATGCAAACACCAAATAACAATTATTTAAGTTTAACTCTAATCCCGATGGCAGAGGGAGCGTGCGATGTTTGATCACATCAACCTTTGAAACACTTCCAACTCTTATCGTCACCTCGCCTTTAGCTAGTCTCTGTTTATTCTGTAGCTTTTATTCCGAGTTACTAACACTTAGAAACTGAACCGGTATCTAATACCCTGGTGCTACTAGGAGTACTAGTAAAGTACACATCAATATCATGTATATCCAATATACTTTTGTCGACTTTGCCAGCCTTCTCATCTACCAAGTATCTAGGGTAGTTTCTCTTCAGTGATTGTTCCCCTCATTACAGAAGCACTTAGTCTCGGGTTTGGGTTCAACCTCTGGTCTCTTCACTAGAGCAGCAACTGGTTTGCTGTTTCATGAAGTATCCCTCCTTGTCCTTGCCCTTCTTGAGACTAGTGCTTTTACTAACCATCAAAAGTTGATGCTCCTTTTTGATTTCTACTTTCGCGGTGTCAAACATTGCGAATAACTCAAGGATCATCATATCTATCCCTGATATTTTATAGTTCATCACGAAGCTCTAGCAGCTTGGTGGCAGTGACTCTAGAGAACTATCACTATCTCATCTGGAAGATCAACTCCCACTCGATTCAAGCGATTTTAGTACTCACACAATCTGAGCACATGCTCAATGATTGAGTTTTTCTCCCTTATTTTGTAGGCAAAGAATCTTGTCGGAGGTCTTATACCTCTCAACAAGGACACGAGCATGAAATCCCAATTTCATCTCTTGGAACATCTCGTATGTCCCGCGACGTTCAAAACGTCTTTAACGCCTCAATTCTAAGCCGTTTAAGCATTATGCACTGAACTATCATGTAGTTATCAAAAACGTGTATTTCAGATGTTCGCAACATCCACAAACCACGCTTGGGATTCAACACACCGAGCAGTGCATTAAGGACGTAAGCCTTTTTGTGCAGCAATGAGGACAATCCTCAGTTAACGGACCCAGTCCGCATAATTGCTATTTCTATGAACAAGACCGCCGACAATGCTCTTGATCGTCTTGGGTCAAAGGAAGGCTCACCCAACCTTTCCTTGAAACCAAGGCTATATTAGATGAAGAAGAGGATGGCTGCCCCGAAGATACAAAGTATGCCTATCATGAGCACATGACTCTTGATTCAAGGCAATTTTGGGGCAACAAGAGAAACTCAAGGCCCAACTTCTCCAAGAACAACTCGAGTGGGTCCAAGACCAAGCAGCGTGTGAGGACATGCTACAACTGCGACAATGTGAGTCAGTTCGTGGTTGATTGTCCTTATGAGAAGAGGGAAAACAACGGTGGCAAACTAATTCGCAAAGACAAAGCCAAGTCCTTCCCAACTAAGAACTACTTCACCAAGAAACTTCATCCAAAGGGTATGGTGGCACTTGAAGAGTACCCCTCCAATGATGAAGAGGATGACACAAGCCGTGAAGGGATGGCAACGACTACTGTGTCCATTGACACCTCCTCTCCCAAGGTGTCTCTCTTCGGCGCCTCCAACGAGAACCACATCGCCAAGTGCCTTATGGCCAAAGGTATCAATCAGGTAACACCCAACATATGACCACCATCACTACTGCTTCCTCATTGTTAAATTGTGTTGATGATAGTGATGTGGTGGAGCTGAATGAGCATGATTTTGACAAATTCGTGTGCAAAATCAAGGGTGAATCCAAGAAGCACTTTGCTGCTCTGTTGGAACAACTTGTTGAGGCAAATGATCTCATTGAGACTCATGAGGAGACTATCTCCGAGATGCAGGGACATAGTCGTGACTATGTCTATGAGATTGCCGAACTATCTATTTCTCTAGAGAAAGAGCGCAATCTCCCTTTGTCTCTTGAGGAGTCACACAATGTTGACTGACTGTGCTAAATTACGAAAAAGAGCTTGATCATGCTATTGTCCTTACCCGTGTGCTTAAGTCTTAAAAAGTTGCACTTGGGGTTGGCCATGATAGACTCAAGGAAAATTTTGACACACTCGACAGGGCCCACAAGGTCTTGAAAGGTGTTCATTCCTCCTTAAGGAGTCTCATGATCAACTCCAAGTAAAACTAACCAAGGATATCTCTACTTTTCCTCCTTTTGTTCTAATTGATAATGCTTGTGCTACTAACCCTTGTTGTGACTTGTGAGCATGTGCATCTTGTGGAGGAAAATGCTAAGTTGAAAGATCAACTAGAGAAGGGCCTTGTGTCATCCATCCAATGTGAGAAGAACCTAAATGACCTTCTGAGTAATCAAAAGGAAGTTGTAGGAAAAGAGGGACTTGGACTTCCGCCCAAGTCTAAGAGGAAAAGGAAGAACAGGAACAAGAAATCTCTCGCTCTCAAGGACATTTTTGTAAAAGAGGGTGAGAGTAATCACAAGGAGAAAAAGAACGAGGAAGGGGGTGGTAATGCCAAGAAGGGAAAAATAGTCCCTACCAACACAGCCGACAACTTTAATCCTTCCTATGTTTTATGCCGTGCTAGTGATGGGCATGTTTATGCCAAATTTGTTGGTTCCTATTATGAGTACATTAAATGGGCTATCTGGGTTCCTAAGACCCTTGTTTCGAACATCAAAGGACCCATTCAAGAATGGGCACCTAAATCCAAACCTTGATCTATTGTAGGAGTTTGCTTCCGGTGGGGGTGTCATGGTTGCTCGACTGTGGATCAACAAATCATATGACCGGGAGCAAGGAGTTGGTGGTCGATGTGAATCCTACTCCATCTACCCCACCCATGTCCAATATGCCGATGCGTCAACGTCTAATGTATTGCGATTTGTTAAGGTGGTAATCTCTCAAGATTTATCTATAGAGAAGGTCATGCTTGTTGAGTCCCCTGCATACAATTTGCTTTCTGTTCGTCAACTTGCTATTATTGGCTTTACCAAACTTTTTAATCTTGATACCGTGGCCCTTTTGTGGAGCAAGACTCTTAAAGTAGCCTATGTTGGATATGTCAAAAACGGTCTCTATGTGGTGAACTTTTCACAGCGACCTGATGACCCACAAGTATAGGGGATCAATCATAGTCCTTTCGATAAGTAAGAGTGTCGAACCCAACGAGGAGCGGAAGGCTCTCATAAATGGTTTTCAGCAAGGTAATAACTGCAAGCACTGAAAGTAGCGGTAACAAGTGATGATGTAGCGAGGTGAAACGTAGCAAGTGAAAAGTAACAAGTAACAAGTAGTAGAAACGGTGCAGCAAGTGGCCCAATCCCTTTTGTAGCAAGGGACAAGCCTGAACAAAGTCTTATAGGAGGAAAAACGCTCCCGAGGACACACGGGAATTTCTGTCATGCTAGTTTCATCATGTTCATGTGATTCGCGTTGGTTACTTTGATAGTTTGATATGTGGGTGGACCGGCGCTTGGGTACTGCCCTTACTTGGACAAGCATCCCACTTATGATTAACCCCTCTCGCAAGCATCCACAACTACGGAAGAAGAATTAAGACAACGTCTAACCATAGCATTAAACTAGTGGATCCAAATCAGCCCCTTACGAAGCAACGCATAGACTGGGGTTTAAGCTTATGTCACTCCAGCAACCCATCATCTACTTACTACTCCCCAATGCCTTCCTCTAGGCCCAAGTATGGTGAAGTGTTATGTAGTTGACTGATACGTCTCAAACGTATCTATAATTTTTGATGGTTTCACGCTGTTATATTTTCATCTTTGGATGTTTTATGTACCTTTTATATATTTTTTGGGACTAACTTATTAATTCAGTGCCAAGTGCCAGTTCCTGTTTTTTCCGTGTTTTTGACTCTTTTCAGATCTGATTTTGGAACGGAGTCCAAACGGAAGAAAGATCCCGAAATGATTTTTCCCGAATGGAAGAAGATCAGGGGGCCTTTGGGCCAAGCTAGGTGGGCTCCAGGGAGCCCACAAGCCCCCACTCCGCCACCAGGGAGAGGCAGCGATGGGCAGGCTTGTGGCCTCCCTGGCCGCCCCCTGACCTAGATCTTTGCCCTATAAATTCCCAAATATTCCGCAAAAAATCAGGGGAGCCTGGAAAATACTTTTCCGCTGCCGCAAGCTTCCATTTCTGCGAGATCTCATCTGGAGAACCTTCCCGGTGCCCTGCCGGAGGGTACTTTGGAGTTGGAGGGCTTCTTCTTCATCATCATCGCCCCTCCAATGACTTGCGAGTAGTTCACTTCAGACCTACGGGTCCGTAGTTAGTAGCTCGATGGATTCTTCTCTCTCTTGGATCTTCAATACAAAGTTCTCCATGATCTTCATGGAGATCTATCCGATGTAATCTTGTTTGGCGGTGTGTTTGTCGAGATCCGATGAATTGTGGATTTGTGATCAGATTATCTATGATATATATTTGAGACTTTGCTGATTTCTTATATGCATGATTTGATATCCTTGTAAGTCTCTCCGAGTCTTGGGTTTTGTTTGGCCAACTAGATCTATGATTCTTGCAATGGGAGAAGTGCTTGGTTTTTGGTTCTGCCATGTGGTGACCTTTCCCAGTGACAGTAGGGGTAGCAAGGAACACATCAAGTAGTTGCCATCAAGGGTAAAAAGATGGGGCTTTTATCATTGGTTTGAGATTATCCCTCTATATCATGTCATCTTGCTTAAGGCGTTACTCTGTTCTTATGGACTTAATACACTAGATGCATGCTGGATAGCGGTCGACGTGTGGAGTAATAGTAGTAGATGCAGACAGTATCAGTCTACTTGTTTTGGACGTGATGCCTATAGAAATAATCATTGCATAGATATCGTCACGACTTTGCGTGGTTCTATCAATTGCTCGACAGTAATTTGTTCACCCACCGTCTACTTGCTTTCATGAGAGAAGCCACTAGTAAACACTATGGCCCCCCGGGTCTATTCACACCCATCGTTTACATCTTCGCTTTTACTTTGCTTTGTTACTTTGTTGCTTTCAGTTCTCACTTGGCAAACAATCTATAAGGGATTGACAACCCCTTCATAGCGCCGGGAGCAAGCTTTTGTGTTTGTGCAGGATCTTGAGATACTCCTCCACTGGATTGATACCTTGGTTCTCAAACTGAGGGAAATACTTACCAAGTCTACGCTACATCACCCTTTCTGCTTCGAGGGAACACCAACGCAAGGCTCCAAGGCCACGGGGGAAATCCTTTGCATAGTTGCCTAGGAAGTCCCTTAAGGCGTAGCCGCAGCAGAAAGATCATGCCAAGTATTCTCCCGTCGACGTGCCTATTTCTGGCGCCGTTGGAAGGTCTTTTGTTGCAGTAGCAAAAGTATTTCTGGCGCCGTTGCCGGGGTGGAGAAATCAAGATCTATCCAAGTAGGTCTCACAAACTCTTCTCTCGCATTTACTTCTGTTGTCAGTTGCCTCTCGTTTTCCTCTCCCCTACTTCACATTTTTCTGTTTTCATTCGCATTTCGCCTTCGCCGTTTTCTTTTGCCTTTGCCGGTTTTCTTGCTTGCTTGTGTGCTTGTTTGTTTGTTGAAGTCATCATGGCTGAAAACACCAAACTTTGCGACTTCTCGAGCACTAATAATAATGATTTTATTAGTACTCCGATTGCTCCCGCCACTAGTGCGGAATCGTATGAAATCAACGCAGCTTTGCTGAATCTTGTTATGAAAGAGCAATTCTCTGGCCTTCCTAGTGAAGATGCCGCATCGCATCTCAATACCTTCATTGAGCTTTGCGATATGCAAAAGAAAAGAGATGTGGATAATGACGTGATTAAGTTGAAACTTTTTCCTTTCTCGGTGCGAGATCGCGCAAAAACTTGCTTTTCTTCTTTGCCTAAAAATAGTATCCGATTCTTGGGATAAGTGCAAATATGCTTACATATCCAAGTATTTTCCGCCGGCTAAGATCATCTCCTTACGTAATGATATCATGAATTTCAAGCAACTTGATCATGAACACGTTGCACAATCTTGGGAGAGGATGAAGCTTATGATTAGAAATTGTCCCGCTCATGGCTTCAGTTTGTGGATGATTATACAAATCTTTTACACTGGCTTGAATTTCGCTTCTCGCAATATCTTGGACTCCGCATCAGGTGGAACATTCATGGAAATCACGTTAGGAGACGCTACAAAACTCCTAGACAATATCATGACCAACTACTCTCAGTGGCACAGTGAAAGGTCGCCTGCTAGCAAAAAGGTGCACGCTATAGAAGAGATTAACTCGCTTAGTGCTAAGATGGATGAGTTGATGAATTTGGTTGCTAGTAGAAACGCTACCGTAGATCCTAATGACATGCCACTATCTTCTTTGATTGAGAGTAGCAACGCTAGTTTGGACGTGAATTTTGTTGGTAGGAACAATTTTGGCAACAATAATGATTTTAGAGGAAACTATGTTCCTAGGCCTTTTCCTAGTAACTCCTCTAACAATTATGGCAATTCCTACAACAACACTTATGGAAATCACAATAAACTACCCTCTGATTTAGAGAGTAATATCAAAGAGTTCATCAACTCTCAAAAGATTTTCAATGCGTCCATAGAGGAAAAACTACTCAAAATAGACGATTTGGCTAAGAGCGTTGATAGAATGTCTTGTGATATTGATGCTTTGAAAGTTAGATGCGCTCCTCCCAAGGTCAACTTGGATGAATCTTTGAAAGCTATGCGTATGTCCATGAATGAGAGCAAAGAAAGAACCGCCCAAATTCGCGCTAGACATGAATGGTTTAAAAGGGTGCGTTCTAATGATGCAAATCACGAAGATCTTAAAGTGCTTGGCGTGTCTCCTCTTGAATATTTGTTTTTGCGTGTCAAGCCTACTTATGGAGGGGCTGGATATGAATCCTCTTTGGTTGAAAAACGCCCCAATGATTCGGAGTCCACCTATCTTGATGATAAAGGTGTGGAGAGTGGAGTAGAAGAAGTCAAAATTTTGGGTAGTAATGACACTCCCACTTTGGATTTCAAGGAATTCAATTATGATAATTGCTCTTTGTTTGAATGCATTTCTTTGATGCAATCCATTGCAAACTCCCCACATGCTTATAGCGAAAGCAAAGCCTTTACCGCGCATATCGTAGATGCTATGATGAAATATCTTGAAGAGAAGCTCGAACTAGAAGTCTCTATACCTAGAAAACTTCATGATGTGTGGGAACCTACTATCAAAATCAAGGTAAAAAACTATGAGTGCAATGCTTTGTGTGATTTGGGTGCTAGTGTTTCCGCGATTCCAAAGTCTTTATGTGATATTCTTGGTTTTCATGAGATTGAAGAGTGTTCTCTTAATTTGCATATTGCGGATTCTACTTTCAAGAAACCCATGGGGAGGATCGATGATGTTCTTATTGTTGCAAATAAGAACTATGTACCCGTGGATTTCATTGTATTTGACATAGATTGCAATCCTTCATGTCCCATTATTCTTGGTAGACCTTTTCTAAGGACTATTGGTGCTATCATCGTTATGAAAGAAGGGAATATTAGATTTCAATTTCCTTTAAAGAAGGGCATGGGACACTTTCCTAGAAAGAAAATAAGATTGCCTTATGAATCTATGATGAGGTCTACCTATGGTTTGAGCACCAAAGATGACTATACGTGATTCCATCACTTTCGCCTAGCTAAGGGCGTTAAATAAAAGCGCTTGTTGGGAGGCAACCCAACGAATCTATCATTTTTCTTTCTGTTTTGTGTTTTCCACACTTTCATAATTCTGTTATGATTGTGTTTTTGTGTTTCTTTTTGCGTTTGTGCCAAGCAAAACCGTTATGATTAGTCTTGGGGATGATCGTTTGGTCATGCTGGAAAAGACAGAAACTTTCTGCTCACGAAAAGAATTTTCATTTTTTTTCTGTAAGAGTTTGAGTTGATTTTTTTGCTGCTGATTGCTACGCAAATTCTTCATACTGTCGTAATTTTTCAGAATGTTTGAAGTACCAGAGGAATACGAAATATACAGATTGCTACAGACTGGTCTGCTGTTAACAGATTCTGTTTTTGTTGTGTTGGTTGCTTATTTTGATGAAACTATGGATAGTATCGGGGGGGGGGGTATTAGCCATGGAAGATTGAAAGTACATTAACCCAACATCAGCACAAGTAGAATTAAGTTTGCTACAGTACCTAAGGAAGTGGTGGTTTGCTTTCTTGTACTAATGTTATCACGAGTTTTTGTTTAAGTTTCGTGTTGTCAAGTTTTCAAGTTTTGGGTGAAGTTCTTATGGACAAAGATATAAAGAGTGGCAAGAGCTCAAGCTTGGGGATGCCCAAGGCACCCCAAGAGGTTCAAGTATGCCGTAAAAGCCTAAGCTTGGGGATGCCCCGGGAAGGCATCCCCTTCTCTCGTCTTCAATCCATCGGTAACGTTACTTGGGGCTATATTTTTATTCACCACATGTTATGTGTTTTTGCTTGGAGCGTCTTGTATCGTAGGAGTCTTTTATTTTTGTTGTGTCACAATCATCCTTGCTGCACACCTAGAGAGAGAGACATGCACACACCGTGATTTTGTCGAGCTTCACTTATATCTTTTGGTAGACAATTCAACTCACATGTGCTTCACTTATATCTTTTGAGCTAGATACTTTTGCTCTATGTGCTTCACTTATATCTTTTAGAGCACAGCGGTGCGTGCCCTGGTAGTTGATCTATGCTTTGAAAGTAGTCTCAAAAGGGGTAGTTATCCAAAGGGATACAAAAACTTCCACCTTCATGTGCATTGAATAGTTAGAGAAGTTTGATTCATCTCAATTAGTTTTGAGTTGTGGTTATGGTAATATTAAAGTCATGCTAGTAAAGTGTTGTGGATCTAGAAATACTTGTGTTGAAGTTAGTGATTCCCGTAGCATGCACATATGGTGAACCGCTATGTGATGAAATCTGAGCATGATTAGTATATTGATTGTCATCCTTTGCGTGGCGGTCGGGATCGCGTGATGGTTTATACCTACCAACCCTTCCCCTAGGAGTATGCGTTGAATGCTTTGTTTCGATTACTAATAAAACTTTTGCAACAAGTATATGAGTTCTTCATGACTAATGTTGAGTCCATGGTTTAGATACACTTTCACCGTCCATCATCACTATCTTCTTAGTGCCGTGCAACTTTCGCCGGTGCACAAAACCCACCATTAGCCTCCCTCAAAACAGCCACCATACCTACCTACTATGGCTTTTTCAAAGTCATTCCGACATATATTGCCATGCAACTACCACCATGACATGTGCCACCACGTCTACATTTCCATTGCATGATCGTAAGATAGCTAGCATGATGTTTCCATTGATGTCTATGCCATGCTAGATCATTGCCACGGTACACTACCGAAGGCATTCCATATAGAGTCATCGTTACTCTAAGTTTTGAGTTGAAAGTGTGATGATCATCATTAATGGAGCATTGTCCCATGTGAGGAAATAAAAGAGGCCAAAGAAGCCCACCAAAATAATAATAATAATAATAAAGAGGCCAAAGAGCCCACCAAAATAAAAAAAATGAGAGAAAAAGAGAGACGGGACAATGCTACCACTTTTTCCACACTTGTGCATATTAAGCACCATGATCTTCATGATTGAGAGTCTCTCGTTTTGTCACCACCATAGAGCTAGTGGGAAATTTTCATTATATAAGTTGGCTTGTATATTCCAATGATAGGGTTCCTCAAAATTGCATTAGGTCTTCGTGAGCAAGCAAGTTGGATGCACACCCACTAGTTTTCTTTAAGAGCTTTCACATACTCATAGCTCTAGTGCATCATTTGTATGGTAATCCCTACTAATTCACATTGATATCTATTGATGAGCATCTCCACAGCTCACTGATATGCCTAGTTAATGTGACTATCTTCTCCTTTTTGTCTTGCAACCTCCACTACATTCCACACCATCTATAGTGCTATAACCATGGCTCACGCTCATGTATTGCGTGAGAGTTGAAAAGGTTTGAGAAAGTAAAGGTGTGAAACAATTACTTGGCCAATACCGGGGTTGTGCATGATTTAAATTCATTGTGCACTGATGATAGAGCATAGCCAGACTATATGCTTTTGTAGGGATAACTTTCTTTTGGCCTTGTTATTTTGAAAGTTCATGATTATTTTGCTAGTTTGCTTGAATTATTATTGTTTCCACGTCAATAGCAAACTATTGTTTTGAATCTAATGGATCTGAACATTCACGTCACATAAGAGAAATTACATAGGACACCTATGCTAGGTAGCATGAAAGCATCAAAAATTCATTCTTATCACTTCCCTACTCGAGGACGAGCAGGAGTTAAGCTTGGGGATGCTTGATACGTCTCAAACATATCTATAATTTTTGATGGTTTCACGCTGTTATCTTGTCATCTTTGGATGTTTTATGTACCTTTTATATCTTTTTTGGGACTAACTTATTAATTCAGTGCCAAGTGCCAGTTTCTGTTTTTTCCGTGTTTTTGACTCTTTTCAGATCTGATTTTGGAACGGAGTCCAAACGGAAGAAAAACCCCGAAATGATTTTTTCCCGAACGGAAGAAGATCAGGGGGCCTTTGGTCCAAGCCAGGTGGGCTCGAGGGAGCCCACAAGCCCCCACTCCACCATCAGGGGGAGGCGGCGGTGGGCAGGCTTGTGGCCTCCCTGGCTGCCCCCTCACCTAGATCTTTGGCCTATACATTCCCAAATATTCCGCAAAAAATCAAGGGAGCCTCGAAAATACTTTTACGCCGCCGCAAGCTTCCGTTTCCGCGAGATCTCATCTGGAGACCCTTCCCGGCGCCCTACCGGAGGGGACTTTGGAGTTGGAGGGCTTCTTCATCATCATCATCGCCCCTGCAATGACTCGTGAGTAGTTCACTTCAGACCTACGGTTCCGTAGTTAGTAGCTAGATGGCTTGTTCTCTCTCTTGGATCTTCAATACAAAGTTCTCCATGATCTTCATGGAGATCTATCCGATGTAATCTTCTTTGGCGGTGTGTTTGTCGAGATCCGATGAATTGTGGATTTGTGATCAGATTATCTATGATATATATTTGAGTCTTTGCTGATTTCTTATATGCATGATTTGATATCCTTGTAAGTCTCTCCGAGTCTTGGGTTTTGTTTGGCCAACTAGATCTATGATTCTTGCAATGGGAGAAGTGCTTGGTTTTGGGTTCTGCCATGTGGTGACCTTTCCCAATGACAGTAGGGGCTGCAAGGCACACATCAAGTAGTTGCCATCTAGGGTAAAAAGATGGGTTTTTTATCATTGGTTTGAGATTATCCCTCTACATCATGTCATCTTGCTTAAGGCGTTACTCTGTTCTTATGGACTTAATACACTAGATGCATGCTGGATAGCGGTCGACGTGTGGAGTAATAGTAGTAGATGCAGACAGTATCAGTCTACTTGTTTTGGACGTGATGACTATAGAAATAATCATTGCATAGATATCGTCACGACTTTGCGCGGTTCTATCAATTGCTCGACAGTAATTTGTTCACCCACCGTCTACTTGTTTTCATGAGAGAAGCCACTAGTAAACACTACGGCCCCCGGGTCTATTCACATCCATCATTTACATCTCCGCTTTTACTTTGCTTTGTTACTTTGTTGCTTTTAGTTCTCACTTGGCAAACAATCTATAAGGGATTGAAAACCCCTTCATAGGTTGGGAGCAAGATTTTGTGTTTGTGCAGGATCTTGAGATACTCGTCCACTGGATTGATACCTTGGTTCTCAAACTGAGGGAAATACTTACCAAGTCTACGCTACATCACCCTTTCCGCTTCGAGGGAACACCAACGCAAGGCTCCAAGGCCACGGGGGAAATCCTTTGCATACTTGCCTAGGAAGTCCCGTAAGGCGTAGCCGCAGCAGAAAGATCAAGCCAAGTATTCTCCCGACGTGCCTATTTCTGGCTCCGTTGGAAGGTATTTTGTTGCAGTAGCATCGCCGTTCACATAACACCACTAGAGGAAAAGACAACATACAGGATATCAAAGTACCGAACGAATACCAAATTCACATGACTATAATTAGCATGACTTATCCCATGTCCTCAGGAACAAAAGTAACTACTCACAAAGCATAATCATAATCATGACCAGAGGTGTAATGAATAGCATCAAGGATCTGAACATAAACTCTTCTACCAAGTAATTCAACTAGCATCAACTACAAAGAGTAATCAACACTACTAGCAACCTTACAAGTACCAATCGGAGTCGCGAGACGGAGATTGGTTACAAGAGATGAACTAGGGATTGGAGAGGAGATGGTGCTGATGAAGATGCTGATGGAGATGCCTCCCCTCCGATGAGAGGAGTGTTGGTGATGACGATGACTTCCCCCTCCGGGAGGGAAGTTTCCCCAGCAGGATCGTCCTGCCAGAGCTCTAGATTGGATCTGCTCAAGTTCCCCCTTGTGGAGGCGGTGAAACCACGAAAAAGCTCCCTCTTGATTTTTTCTGGAACAAAACCCTTCATATAGAAAAAGAGGGGGGCTAGCGGGCCGTCAGGGAGCCCACAAAACCTGTAGCCACCACCAGGGGGGTGGCGGCTACCAGGCTTGTGGGGCCCTGGTAGCTCCCCTCTGGTACTTCTTTCTCCCAATATTTTTTATATAATCCCAAAAAATTCCACGTAAATTTTCAGGGCATTTGGAGTTGTGCAGAATAGAGGACTCAGATTTTCTCCTTTTCCAGTCCAGAATTCCAGCTGCCTGAATTCTCCCTCTTCAAATAAACCTTGCAAAATAAGAGAGAAAAGGCATAAATATGGCACCACAAAGTAATATAACAGCCCATAAAGCGATAAATATCAACATGAAAGCATGATGCAAAATGGACGTATCAACTCCCCCAAGCTTAGACCTCGCTTGTCCTCAAGCGAAAACCAAGTTCCATAAACATGTCCACATGTTTAGGGACGAAGGTGTCGATAAAACATAATACAGACATGAGGGCATCATTATCACACACAGAACATCAATACATCTTAAAGATTCTTATGTGAAACTAACAATTCCTTCACAAAGCAAAGTATGAAGCAAAAACCTTACCGAGAAGTAACCAACAACAGTCCAAAGTCAATGAAGCAATTGCAATTTATCATAACATCAGAAAGAGTCAAATAAGAGCTTGTAAGGCAAACCCACATACTCAATCATCTCTTTTATTTTCCACAATTGTTACAACTCACGTGGTACTCATGGTATCAAAGTTTCAGCTGGACACAGAGGAAGATAGGGGCTTATAGTTTTGCCTCCCAACTATTTATCTCAAGGGTAAAGTCAACAATAATAAAGCATAAGTACCCAACTCCAAGTTGATATATGAATATAGATATTTCCCAAGCATGTGATGGTAGCCAAGACAAAGGCAAAAATATGGAATTTGTGAAGATCACCATGATTCTTTCAAGGGAAAAAAGTAAAGGTACGAGATAGGCCCTTCGCAGAGGGAAGCATAGATTGTCATGCGCTTTTTAGGTTTGAATGCGTGTCCTCTTAGTGCGGAGGAACGTCACTTTATATTGCCTCCTGTGATAAAGAACTTTATTATGCAGTCTGTCGCTTTTATGTCTTCCTCATCACAGATTTGTACAAAGCTTATTTTCCACACAGTAATAGATCATACATATTAGAGAGCAATTTTTATTGCTTGCACCGATGACAACTTACTTGAACAATCTTATTCAATCCATAGGCAGGTATGGTGGACTCTCATGGCAAAACTGGGTTGAAGGTTTATGGATGCACAAGTAGTATCTCAACTTGGTGCGGGAGTTTTGGCTAATATGAGGTGGAAGCAATCATCACATGCTAAGGGATCTCTAATCATATAACATTGTTTGGAACCAAGCAAACACAATTCATTATGTTGTCTTCCTTGTCCAACATCTACTCCTAAGCATGTAATAGTTTGGTGAGTGCTCACAATTGTAAAAAGTGTCTAAGATGATATATTTATATGTGAACCTCTCTTTACTTATTACTTCTTATTAATTGCAACAATGACTGAGGTCTATGTTGATTTATTCTCAACAAGTTTCAATCATCATACGTGTCATATGTGAAGCTATCACTTTCCATAAGATCATCTCATGATCTTTCATGCTATCGTTCTTTTCATACTTTTGATCACGACACAAAGCAAAGCCCTTGACTAAGATACTCTTTATTATATAGCAAGCAAGCTCGAATACATCGGGGGAGACACAAGGCAAAAGACTCAAACTAACACTAAAGACTTATTCCACTAAGAGAAGAAATAAAAAACTGAAAAGGAAAGAACGAAAACAAAGGTAAAAGCAAAATATATAAAGGTGATACGATACCAGGGCAACTCCCCCAATCTTGGCAGAAGCTAAGGGGATTTCCCATACCGATGCTTAGTTGTATTCCTTTGGTGGTGATGGTGGTGTTGTTGTTGAAGTAGTCTGATCCTCCGTCTTCCAAGGCATAGGTGCTCCATCATGGCAGGATGGACGAGTCGCCGGAATCCTCAAATCTGCAGCCAACCGTATTGATTTAAATCTATACTCATACTCACAGTTTTGGTTCTGCATGTCATAGATCTGGCCCTGAAGTTGATCAACCCTATCATAGAGCCTGGAGAGGTGCTTCCCAATGTCAATGGCATCCATGTTTTGATTGCTGGTGAACTCCGTGATCATCATGTGGTTGGCGTTGAGTTCACGCTCCACCATCCCTTGGCACTTGAAGACTTGTTGCTCCATTGCTTCGAGCCTCGTCTCCATGCTTTCGGTCTTCTTAGGCCCCTCAACATCACAGATGTGCAACATCCCCTCACTCATCTTGATTGATTGAGGGTGTTTCAGCACTTCCGTGAGGTACGGATTGATGACATTCTTGAAGATCTTGTCCTTAGGGTCGTTTGGGGAAGTCATGATGATCCAGATCTGCCATAGAAATAGGCTTGAAACGAAAACAGAGGAAAACTGCACGATACGGAGATCAAAACCTTCGGGCGTATATATAATGATTTTTTCTGGACCAGAAGGAGTGCTCCGCAGGAAAACGGAGTCTGGGAGGCACACAAGGTTCCCACAGGCCCTGTTGCCACCACCAGGGGGGTAGGTGGCGGCTACCAAGCTTGTGGCCGCCTCGTGCGCTCTTCGAACTACTTTTTATTTTTCTAATTTTCCAAAAATTCCAAAACGGAGGAAATTTCCTATTGGAAAAGCTTCGGAGTCCAATTACTTACCGAAGCAGATACCTCTTCGTTTTCAGGGTCTGAAACAGGCTGATAAACATCCCTTATGTACTCCTTTGGAGTTATGATATTGATGATATTGGTCTCAACATTTATGGGAGTACAGGGATATAATGCTTGATTCTTTGACCGTTTACCACTCTAGGAAAATTTCCTTCCGTGTTATTGATTTTGATGGCACCGGAACGATATACTTCCTCGATAACGTAAGGACCTTCCCATTTAGAGAGAAGCTTGCCTGCGAAGAATCTTAAGCGAGAATTGTATAGGAGGACATAATCACCTACATGGAACTCTCGTTTCTGTATTCGTTTATCGTGCCATCTCTTAACCTTTTCCTTGAACAACTTGGCATTCTCATATGCCTGGGCCCTCCATTCATCTAATGAGATGATATCAAAAAACCGCTTCTCACCGACAAGTTTGAAATCGAAGTTGAGCTCTTTGATTGCCCGATAAGCTTTGTGTTCTAGCTCAAGAGGTAAATGACACGCCTTACCGTAAACCATTTTATACGGCGACATGCCCATGGGATTCTTATAAGCAGTCCTATAAGCCCATAGTGCATCGTTAAGTTTGCTAGACCAATTCTTTCGAGATCTATTGACAGTCTTTTGTAGGATCAATTTGATCTCCCTATTACTCAACTCCACATGACCACTAGACTGAGGATGATAAGGAGATGCAACTCTATGGTTGACATCATACTTAGCGAGCATCTTGCGAAAAACACCATGAATGAAGTGTGAACCGCCATCAGTCATCAGATATCTAGGGATTCCAAATCTTGGGAAAATGACTTCTTTAAGCATCTTAATAGAGGTGTGGTGATCAACATTTTTAGTGGGGATAGCTTCTACCCACTTAGTGACGTAATCCACAGCAACTAAGATGTGAGTGTACCCATTGGAACTCGGGAAGGGTCCCATATAATCAAAACCCCAGACATCAAACGGTTCAATGACAAGTGAATAGTTCATAGGCATTTCCTGACGCTTACTGATGTTCCCTATTCTTTGGCATTCGTCACAAGACAAGACAAACTTACGGGCACCCTTGAAGAGAGTGGGCAATAGAAACCTGATTGCAATACCTTATGAGCAGTTCTATCTCCAGCATGGTGTCCTCCGTAGGCTTCGGAATGACACTTCTGCAGGATCTGTCCCTGTTCATGTTCAGGCACACAACGTCTAATAACACCATCTACTCCTTCCTTATAAAGGTGAGGATCATCCCAAAAGTAGTGTCTCAAATCAAAGAAGAATTTCTTCTTTTGCTCATAGGTGAAACTGGGTGGTATGTATTTGGCTATGATATAATTTCGGTAATCAGCATACCACGGTGCACTATGTGAAGTGCAGATGACATTTAATTGCTCATCAAGAAAGCTATCATCAATAGGTTGTGGGTCATCAAGGACATTCTCTAGCCTGGAGAAGTTATCTGCTACAGGGTTATCAGCACCCTTTCGGTCAACGACGTGCAAACCAAATTCCTGTAGCAGGAGAACCCATCTCATCAGCCTAGGCTTAGCGTCCTTCTTCTCCATAAGGTACTTAATAGCAGCATGATCAGAGTGAATAGTGACTTTGGAATCAACTATATAAGATCTGAACTTTTCACATGCAAACACGACTGCTAAAAACTCCTTTTCCGTAGTGGCATAGTTTCTTTGGGCATTGTCTAGAGTTTTACTAGCGTAGTGAATAACATTCAACTTCTTGTTAACTCTTTGTCCTAGAACAACACCAACAGCATAATCACTAGCGTCACACGTGATTTCAAAGGGCAAGTTCCAGTCAGGTGGTTGAACAATAGGTGCGGTTATCAAAGACTTCTTAAGTATTTCGAAAGCTTCCTCACAATCCTCATCAAAAACAAAAGGAACATCCTTCTGCAAGAGGTTGGTAAGAGGCCTAGAAATCTTAGAGAAGTTTTTAATGAACCTTCTATAGAAACCAACATGACCTAGGAAACTTCATATACCTCTGATATCTGTGGGGCAATGCATTTTCTCAATTGCATCAACCTTAGCCTTATCAACCTCAATGCCTCTTTCAGAGATTTTGTGTCCTAAGATGATGCCTTCATTAACCATAAAGTGGCACTTCTCCCAATTCAAGACGAGGTTGGTATCTTTGCATCTCTGTAAGACTCGATCAAGGTTGCTGATGCAATCATCAAAGAAAGACCCGTAAACGGAGAAGTCATCCATGAAAACCTCGACAATCTTTTCACAAAAGTCAGAGAATATAACCATCATACATCTTTGAAAGGTGGCAGGTGCATTGCATAAGCCAAAAGGCATACGTCTATAAGCAAAGGTACCGAAGGGGCAGGTGAAAGTAGTTTTCTCCTAATCAGATTGTGCAACAGGTATTTGCAAGAAACCTGAATAATCGTCTAGAAAGCAAAAGTGTGTGTGTTTGGATAGCCTTTCTAGCATTTGGTCGATAAACGGCAAAGGATAATGGTCTTTCCTGGTTGCCTTGTTCAGTTTCCGGAAGTCCATCACCATCCTATAGCCAGTAATAATCCTTTGTGGGATTAATTCATTCTTATCATTAGGAACGACGGCGATACCTCCCTTCTTAGGTACGCAATGTACTGGACTTACCCAATCACTATGAGCAACAGGATAAATGATTCCTGCTTCCAGAAGCTTTAATATTTCTTTTCTAACAACCTCTTTCATCTTAGGATTTAATCTCCTTTGATGACCAGCCACTGGTTTAGAATCAGGATCGGTTTTAATCTTGTGCTGACATAGAGTGGGACTAATACCCTTAAGATCATCAAGAGTATATCCAATAGCAGCACAGTGCTTCCTCAGAGTTTTTAGTAACTTCTTCTCTTCGTGCTCTGAGAGGAGAGCACTAATAATAACATGATATATCTCCTTCTCATCAAGATAGGCATACTTAAGAGTATGAGGCAATTGTTTAAGCTTGAACACATGATCACCCTTTGGTGGGGGAGGATCCCCAAGCAGTTCAACATGCAAATTATTCTTGAGAATAGGATATTGTTCTTAAACAATTTTATCTATCTCATCTCTTTCCTCCATATGCATATCATTTTCATGCTCAAGCAGATATTGCTCTAAAGGATCCGTAGGAGGTACGGCAATAGAGGCAAGAGCAATGATTTCATCCCTACTAGACGACTCTTTTTCATGGGGTTGTCTTCCAAACTTGGAGAAGTTAAATTCATGAGACACACCCTCGAAACTAACAGTGACAGTTTGCTTAATGCAATCAATGTGAGCATTGACAGTGTTGAGAAAGGGTCTACCGAATATGATGGGATAAAAGCTATCTTATGCAGTACCAAGGACGAGGAAATCAGTAGGATACTTCGTCTTACCACACAAGACTTCTACGTCTCTCACAATTCCCAGAGGGCAGAGAGTGTCTCTATTAGCTAGCGTAATAGTGACATCAATGGGTTCTAGCTCATCAGGTGCAATCTCATCTTTTATTTCATCATATAGGGAACGGGGTATTGCACTAACACTAGCTCCCATATCACATAAACCATGGTAACAGTGATCTCCTGTCTTGACAGAAACAACGGGCAGGCCAACTACTGGTCCGTATTTGTCTTTCGCGTGAGGTTTAGCAATTGTAGCGGAGTCCTCACAGAATTTTATAACATGCCCATCTATGTCTTAGGCTAATAGATCTTTGATAATAGCAACACTAGGTTCAACTCTAATCTCCTCAGGGGGTGCAAGTGGTCTAATGTAACCCCTACGTATCACAGTTGTAGCTTTAGAATAATCCTTTTTCCTAGCAGGGTAAGGTGGTTTCTCAGCGTAGGCACAAGGAACAACAGGATCACTAAAAGAAATGACTTTATCCTCAACTAGATTGGTTTTGACTATGTTGCTTTCTACAGGAGGATGATACTTAAACCACTTATCTTTGGGAAGATCAACATGAGCAGCAAAAGATTCACATAGAGAAGCTACTATCTCAGAGTCAAGTCCATACTTAGTGCTAAAATCTCTAGAAGTGTTTGTCTCAACAAAAGATTTAACGCAATCAAACTGGAAATTCATACCTGACTCCTTACCTTCTTCCAGCTCGCAATCTTCAGAGTTACGTTTGATTCTTTCCAATAAATTCCACTTGTGGTCAATATCTTTCTTCATAAAAGAACCGGTACAAGAAGTGTTAAGCATGGTACGATCTTCATGAGAAAGCCGAGCATAAAAGTTTTGAGTGATAATTTCTCTCGAGAGCTTATGATTGGGGCATGAATATAACATTGATTTAAGCCTCCCCCAAGCTTGAGCTATGCTTTCCCTGTCACGAGGCGTAAAGTTATAAATATAATTTCGATCACGATGTACTAAATGCATAGGATAGAACTTTTGATGAAATTCCAATTTCAACCGATTGTAGTCCCATGACCCAGTATCATCACATAGCCTATACCATGTCAACACCTTATCCTTCAAAGATAAAGGAAATACTTTCTTCTTTACCTCATCCTCGGGCAAACCTGCAAGCTTAAATAAACCAGAAACTTCATCTACATAGATCGGATGCAAGTCTGGATGTGAAGATCCATCTCCTGTAAAAGGATTAGCCAGCAGTTTCTCAAGCATACCCGAAGGAATTTCATAAAAGATATTTTCAGTAGGTACCTTAGGTTGAGGAACAACTCCTCGTGCTTCCGTTCGTGGTGAAGATACCCCGAACAAACTCCTCAAAGGAACAGTTTCCATAGTGACAAGTGACAATAAATTTCAGCACAATATATAAATGTTTCCTTACCAAATTCCACTTACCAAAGGCGCTTCACTCCCCGGAAACGGCGCCAGAAAAGAGTCTTGATGACCCACAAGTATAGGGGATCAATCATATTCCTTTCGATAAGTAAGAGTGTCGAACCCAACGAGGAGCGGAAGGCTCTGATAAACGGTTTTCAGCAAGGTAATAACTGCAAGCACTGAAGTAGCGGTAACAAGTGATGATGTAGCGAGGTGAAACGTAGCAAGTGAAAAGTAACAAGTAACAAGTAGTAGCAATGGTGCAGAAAGTGGCCCAATCCCTTTTGTAGCAAGGGACAAGCCTGAACAAAGTCTTATAGGAGGAAAAACGCTCCCGAGGACACACGGGAATTTCTGTCATGCTAGTTTCATCATGTTCATGTGATTCGCGTTGGTTACTTTGATAGTTTGATATGTGGGTGGACCGGCGCTTGGGTACCTCCCTTACTTGGACAAGCATCCCACTTATGATTAACCTCTCTCGCAAGCATCCGCAACTACGAAAGAAGAATTAAGACATAGTCTAACCATAGCATTAAACTAGTGGATCCAAATCAGCCCCTTACGAAGCAACGCATAGACTGGGGTTTAAGCTTCTTTCACTCCAGCAACCCATCATCTACTTACTACTCCCCAATGCCTTCCTCTAGGCCCAAGTATGGTGAAGTGTTATGTAGTCGACGTTCACATAACACCACTAGAGGAAAAGACAACATACAACATATCAAAATACCGAACGAATACCAAATTCACATGACTATTATTAGCATGACTTATCCCATGTCCTCAGGAACAAAAGTAACTACTCACAAAGCATAATCATAATCATGATCAGAGGTGTAATGAATAGCATCAAGGATCTGAATATAACTCTTCCACCAAGTAATCCAACTAGCATCAACTACAAAGAGTAATCAACACTACTAGCAACCTTACAAATACCAATCGGAGTCACAAGATGGAGATTGGTTACAAGAGATGAACTAGGGATTGGAGAGGAGATGGTGCTGATGAAGATGCTGAATTCCAGCTACCTGAATTTGGAGTTGTGCAGAATAGAGGACTCAGATTTTCTCCTTTTCTAGTCCAGAATTCCAGCTACCTGAATTCTCCCTCTTCAAATAAACCTTGCAAAATAAGAGAGAAAATGCATAAATATGTTACCACAAAGTAATATAACAACCCATAAAGCGATAAATATCAACATGAAAGCATGATGCAAAATGGACGTATCACGACCCACTAAGACTGCGACTTGTCTAATGGCTAAAGTTGATGTGGGTTGGCTTTGGTAGTACCACTCTCTGCGTGGTAGTACCGCTCTATGCGCGGTAGTAATTTTTTACTACCGCGCTCAGGGCGGTAGTACCGATCTAGGAGCGGTAGTACCGCTCCAGGTGCGGTAGTACTTTTTTACTACCGCTCTGTCGGACTTTTTTGCACATCTTTTCCCCCAGCAGTGGTAGGCATGGTAGTATTTTTTACTACCGTGGTAGGTGAGCCTGCAAAGCGGTAGTACCGCTCCTAGGGCGGTAGTATCGCTCCTAGCAGCAGTAGTACCGCTCTGCGAAAGGCTGTGAGTGGGGGGTAACGGTTGGATTTGTCCCCCCACAATAAGGGTGTCTTCTTCCTCAGGACAAACACCTCTTACCTCCCCAAGCTCCATTGTTTCTCCAAAGCTCATTCTTGCCTGATCTCTCTCCCTAGACAATCAAACTTGTTGATTTTCTAGGGATTGGTTGAGAAGGCCAAGATCTACACTTCCACCAAGAGATATTTGATTCCCCCCACTAATCCCTTACGGATCTTGTTACTCTTGGGTGTTTGAGCACCCTAAACGGTTGAGGTCACCTCGAAACCATATTCCATTATGGTGAAGCTTCGTGGTCTTGTTGGGAGCCTCCGCGCATTGTGTGGAGATTGCCCCAACCTTGTTTGTAAAGGTCCAGTCGCCGCCTTCAAGGGCACCAATAGTGGAATCACGACATCTCGCATTGTGTGAGGGCGTGAGGAGAATCATGTGGCCCTAGTGGCTTCTTGGGGAGCATTGTGCCTCCACACCGCTCCAGCGGAGACGTACTTCGTGTCAAAGGGAGGAACTTCGATAACACATCCTCGTCTGCACTGGTTCCACTTGCGGTTATCCCTGAATGATCTCTGCGTCGTTAATCCCTTGAGAGGAATATAATACAATTAGCTTTTTTTCATTTACAACCTTGTATGGAGAAGTTGATCTGAGTGTGTGAAGTACTTACAACATCAAGCATTTGACACGACTGCCAGCAAGCACATCAAAGTTGAAGAAGATATGGATGTCCTCAAATTCCACATGGATGGTACCGGGAAGGTGATTAAAATGCCTACTATCATTGTGCACTTGCATAATGTTAGTATCTTGTCCTTCTGACATTCCGTGCATGCAATACTTATGTAACTTGCGACAAGTGGAACTGCACTTCTCAAGGAATTCGCCAATATGAAATGGCGGGCCATGCTTGTACTTGCATGCTTCACATGGGTCTTCATTGGCCATGCCATGGTTCTGCTCGAAGAGTCTTTGTAATAGATGCTCTAGTTCTCATCGCTCCTCTGTTTCTATCATGTGTAATAACAAATTGCCAATTTTACCAAGAAGCTAAATACAAATGCAATAGTCTTTGTAGTACAGGATGCACACTGACATTGTTTGATGAGATCAAATTAATAGTGAAAGGTATGTACATTCTGTTGTCAAACATGCCAATCTATTAAAAACTGCTTCTCTTGCACCTTGTTATTTTCACTAAGTCTCAGAATCTGTTTATTTCAGATTACCATTTTGTGTTGATGCTAGCCATGTTTCTGTTCATAATTAGACCTTGCTCATGTTGAATGAAATGGAGTGCATCATGTCTCCTACCATGCTGTAGATCTTCATGCCATGATAAGTCCTGTCGCATATAGTTTTTTTTGCTGTCAATATGCCCTCCGGTTAAAATTGTTTGTGAAAAACTATTATTTTTACTAACTCCCTAAATGCTATATTTTATAGTCATGATGTGAGCTTCCTACCATGTGATCCAAAAAAATTTCATAACATATTACTTTTGATATCAGTTAAAATGGCACCCACAAGCATAGAACTGTGACAATGTATTAATCACATCGAGAATCATATAGCACATGGGAAGTGTCTAAATCACACCTAATATAACAAATGATTTCTAACAGCGAGAGTTAGACTAACCTTCTTTGCACGTCCGAGAAACTTCCTCCCACTGTACCCAGATTCAAAAGCTCCTAACTTCATGGATAGAAATTAATGTTGACCATGAACATGCAGGTCTTCAGCTACCCCGCTCCATTCCTTGAAGTACTTGTCCTAGGGAGCTAACAAAGAAAGAAATGGCTCAAATTAGCCTTTTGCTTTAAAATCCCCAATTCCAAACCAATGATGGTCAGATGCGAGAGGGATATATGTGGCGGCAGGGGAGAGGTTTGTAACATGGGCAATTGGTGTGGCCCTTCGGGGGAGCAGGTATTACGATGGTCGGCAAAAAAATTCACTAGGTGCAGGGAAATTTTGGCGCACATAGATTCATGAGACATGATTTTTCTTCTTTTAGGGTGTGCGATGATATAGAACATACAAAATTTTGCCCCTCACCCGTATTCCCTGGTTATAGTGCACATCCACGTCATTACATAATTTAACATCAACCGCTAACTTGGGTATACAAATTAGCGAACACATATCTCGCATTTACTAAACCGAGCAAGTTCACTGAATAATCAAGCTGCTCGAACTAGACATAGCCATAACAAAAGAGCGAATTTCTAAACAAAGGCTATTATAATACACATAATATTAACAAAGACATCGACCAGCCGCCGCCCTAACACGACTGGCATCCTAAAATTTGAAATTTTTCGGCGTTCTATTGGCATTTTATTCATTAAATTAATTTCTAGAAATTAATGGCCATAGTTCAAAACTGAAACACATGAACATGCAAGATGAACGAAAACAATTGTTGGAAAAATCACATATACGTACTACTTGCTTGTGTATATATGTCCCATGCAATAAATTTGAAGGATTTCCAAACATCTTGAATAATGGTTTGGACACAAGCATTGAGAATCTAGGTTTCTAAGTTCAGAAAATAAGAAAATGCTCTGAAGTACATGAAAATCTGCATGATTTCCCGACATCGGGCCAATATGTCGTGGTTAAAGTACTACACTTTCTTGTGCAACACAAAAATCATATTAAATAATATTCATTTTCAAATCTGAGGTAATAGAAAATAATCTAAAATACATGGAACCAGGATGACATGGCACTTTTTCTTCATATTTGAGTCACACAAACATATTTATTTATTAGATTTTGCAGTATTATCAAAGTATAGTACGATAGTAGTAACACAAATAGCACGCGTGGATTACATTTGAATAGAAAATGTAAATATTTGGCAAGACCACGAGTCCCACATGATTGGCACCCTGTTTCCTGTTTCAAGTTTTGGAAACCAATTTTCGCGGGCTATTAATCCCACACAGTCATGCATTAGGAACCGTTAGTGATGTGAAGTCACACACGGATGTTGATCCAACAATCGTGTGCAATTGAGGCCATTGAATTTCGCGAGCGGCGCGTCCGTAGCAGTCTCTCCTTTTTTCTGTTGGCATCAATCAAGATTCTGGTCGCCTATAAATGTTGCCCGGTGAGACGTCATATCTCCTGCATTCTCTCGTCTCTCTCCGCACCCGTCACACAAAACTCTGCCATGGCGCGATCGGTCTGTGCACAAGCAGAGGAGGAGGTGCCACCCCGCGAGGACACGACGTAGCACAACGATGAGGAGGACCCCTATACGCGTGAGACGAGGCACCCCCAATTGAACATTGGTTTTAGGGCCAGTACAATCTAGCTTTGTGGAAGGCGCCGTCGCCAACTAAGAGAGCTAGACAGGTGGCATTCAAGGAGTGGATTGAGGAGTGCACCAGGAACCTCGCAACCTGAAATGCCCTTAGTGCCGCATCACAAAGGGAGGAGTTGGAGCTTTGGCGCCGGGCGCATCAATGAGCGGAGGAGGTGTATGAAGATGGTCGGTACCATGCATTGAAATCCAGAGGCACTAGGCGTCTCAATACTGCTTGTGCGTGGGCCGATAAGCTCGAGCGTGCCACCGCCAAAGAGCTCCAGTTCGAGCCCGGTGAAATGCCATGCATGGTCACGCACCTCCTCCAACAAGAGGTCGATCGACATGTCGAGCGTTGCGAGACGGAGGAGGTGGCGAGCTCCCACCGCGTTGGGAAGCCGCCGCACACCAGGGAGCTGCTGGCGAGAGGCTACCACTTTACTGCTCCCTATTCAAGGAGGGGTTATTATTAGTTTAGTTTTTATTCATTGTATGTATTAGTTAAGTACTATCATTGAGGGAGTCCGGGACTAACGGGTCCTCGAACGGTTGGCCCATTTCTTACAGGCCGACCTACTGGGCTGTATTATTTGAAGAACACACTATCTGACGACCTCATGTTCAGGAAGGAAAGCTCCGGAGACTGGTGTGTCATCCAAGTTAGGTAGGCTAGATCGACCTATCCATCCCCGGCTGGAGGTCGGTTGTATGTAACCCTAAGAACCCATGGTGTCTATATAAACCACAAGTTCTCATCCATATAGGAAGATTGACTCATCTAGGGTTTTAGCTCATATGATCTCGAGGTAGATCAACTCTGTAATTCTCATCCACATCAATATAATCAAGCATGACATAGGGTTTTACCTCCTCAATAGGGCCCGAACCTAGGTAAAACATTGTCTCCTTCGTCCCCTGCAACCCATTGATCCAAGGTCCACAACTCGGGACCCCCTGCCCAAGATCCGTCGATTTTGACACAGACATTGGTGCTTTCATTGAGAGTTCCACAGTGAAATCACTAGAAGGATTGATGGCACGCTTAGTCATCGGCGAAGAGATCCGCAACAAGGACATTTTTGTCCCCGAACAGATCTTCGCGTTCGAAAGCTTTGTTCTGTATGGTGATCCGGCCGACCGCCTTGGCCAGGTCAAAAGCTTCATCCCCGGTCAGGAAGTCAGGTTCGGCAGCCTAGAGTTCACCACTGACCCCCGGGGAGATCTTGTGTTAACAAGCCTCCTAGCTCCTTTCGAGGAGCCCACGAACCTCGACGCTTCGGCTTCAGAAACCATGGATCCCACTAGGACGAATTTTACCCTTGATCCGGCCTTAAAGCCCGATGTGGTCAATATCCCGGATTCATCTTAGCCGACTATAGTCCAAGAGCGTCCGCGAACGCCCCCGGGGCATTAGTGTCGCGGGCCAACCCCGAGCACTCAAACGGTATGGACTCTGCCGAGACCCCGTTACTGCACAAGTTACTCACCAAATCCAAGCTATGGGCATGATCGACAACCGATCTACGATCTACAATCGGGTTGGGATTAGACGTGATGACAGGGAAATTCGTGTCCCACCCATCACGCATTGGTCACCACCGTCGAGTGCCCGACTAAGGGCTCCCCTCATAAACTACCATAATTAAGGACGATATACGTCCCGGTTACCGATCATCCGGACTTCCTCGATAATACGGAATCCCTACCTCACCCCGAGAATAATTCAAGGCCCGTGGCTGATCCGGCACGTGACCCAAAACTAGCACAGCAGGGTCTCACTATAACCACAGACCCCGAGCCCGTCACCAGAGTGGGGGACCCGGTCGCCAAGATCTCAGACCCACATCTCATGGGAACACGAAATTTTATCCCACCCACCACCCAATTCGAGCATCCCTCGGGGAAAGCGGAAGAGTTCGGTTTATTAGGCCCATATAAGGTCATACAACAACTAGAGGAATCGGTACACCAGTTATTGGCCAGATTCCTCCTCAACAACAGGGCAAAGGGCTGCAGTGAGTATGAGATGATCAACGCCTTCCGGCATAACTTTAGTGATGAGGGCATCCTCAACGCCTTCGCCCGTCACTGAAGTCAAACCTTCACCGAGCTGTCAAACCTGGTGCTCAAATATTGCACCGTGGTAAGCACTTGGCAAATACAACAAATGTGCACCAATCTCGACCATATCAAGCAAACCAGAGGAATTCGGAGAAGGCGCACACCCCCATTCACGGGGTCGATTACCTTCGAGCCTGTAGAAAAAGGAACAAAACACGGACGAGAGCCAGGTCGGTCCTCGACATACTACTGGACAAGCCATGCCCCATACACTCGGCCCCGCCTGACACAATTTCCACCCACAGTCTTCGAGCATGTTGGGTCATCACGCAAGTTGCAAAAAGTGGAGAAGGCATCCTCAAGGCCCCACCTATAGAGGAACGGTCAGGAATGCTGGCGGATAGCAACGCGGAGATCCTAACGATCTACGAAACGTTATACGCGAAAAACCAAAGAAATAGAGCTTTTCATGAGCCCCATCAAATCCACCATGTAGTGGTGGCAAACCCATGGTCAAACACACCAATGGCTTTCGACCAGGATGACCAGCCGATCAATATTACATGTCGAACACCTGCCGCCCTAGTACTGAACCCCATAGACAATTGCTTCAGACTAAATAAGGTGCTAATGGGCGGGGGCAATGGTCTCAGACTCATTTATGAGGACACACTTGAAAAAATGCAGTTTGATCTGTCTCAGATCAAACAAAGCACCACCACCTTCTGAGGTATTGCTCCCAAGAGAGAAGTCCAGTGTACCAGACAAGCAACAATCGACGTGGTATTCGACACACCAGAAACTATCGATCAGAAGAGCTCCTTTTTCATATCTTCCCCTTTCATAGTGGTTACCATGCCCTGTTAGGATGTGAAGCTTTCATAAGATTCCAGGCCATACCACATTATGGATACATGAAGCTCAAAATGTTGGGGCCAAATGGTGTGATCACAGCCATACGTGACCCCAACAGAGCCCTCCGAGCTGAAAACAAAACGACATCCCTAGCCCTTGAGGTACTAGCGCAGACCCTCGCCGCAGAAGAATTCACTGCACTCCATTCCGTAGTGGACAAGGACGACGTGATCCTCGGTAAGCGGTCCACGTCCACATATTTCAAACCTGCGGAGGAGATCATTAAATTTTAGGCACATCCAACAGATCCCAATAAAATAGCATCCCTTGGAGCCGAACTGGAACCCGCAATCGATGAAGCATTGCGTGCCTTTTTGCGCAAAAATTGGGACATATTCGCCTGGCACCCCTTAGACATGCCAAGAATCCCTCGGGGGCTGGCAGAACACATCCCAAACATAATAGCAGGCTTCAAGCCTGTGAAACAGGCCTTACACCGATTTTCCGAACCAAAGCATCAAGTTATGGGTGAAGAACTTGCCAAACTACTGGAAGCCGGGTTCATGCGAGACATCAAACATCTCGATTGGTTGGCAAACCTGGTAATGGTAACAAAGAAGGACAAATCTTGGCGGCCATGTATCGACTTCAAAGACCTAAATAAGGCCTGCCCTAAGGATCCTTTTCCCTTACCCCGAATAGACCAAATTATCGATGCAACGGCCGGACTCTCTGTGTTTCCTTGATGCTTACTCCGGATACCATCAGATTAAAATGAAGGAATCCAATCAGACTGCAACTGCCTTCATAACCCCCTATGGGCCATTCTACTTTAACACAATGCCTTCCGGGTTAAAGAACACGAGCCCACTTACCAGCACATGATCCAGACATGCTTGGAAAAACAAATCGACAAAATATAAATGAATAAGTGGACGGCGTGGTCATCAAGACCAACCACGTTAGCCAGCTGGTAGATGACCTCAGGTATACCTTTGCCAACGTACGAGCATACGACATATGGCTTAGTCCGGACAAGTGTGTCTTTGGAGCCCGAGCCGGCAAACTTCACGGATTCATTGTGTCGCAAATAGGAATGAAGGCTAATCCGGCCAAAATCCAAGCATTTTCACTACTCTCAGTGTCAACAGACTTGAAGCATGTCCAAAAATTGGCAGGCTGCAAGGAGGCCTTGAGCCGGTTTATCTCTTGCCTCGGTGAGAAAGCCCTCCCACTTTATAGGTTGCTGAAGAAGACCAAGAACTTCAAATGGACCGACGAGGCCATGATGGCCTGGAGGAAATCAAAATGCCGCTAGGCAACAACCCCATTCTAGCAGCACCCTGCGCAGGGGAGCTGATGTTACTATACATCTCAGCCACCAATCAAGTGGTCAACGCGGTCCTCGTCGTAGAACGAGATGCCGAGGATCACCAACTATTGATACAAAGGCCAATCTATCATGTATCCGAGGTTCTTACCCCATGCAAAACTAGATACCCACACTATCAATAGATTGCCTACACAATGTTTATGGCATCACGTAAGCTCAGACACTATTTCTAGGAGTGCGAGGTCACGGTAACATCTGATGTACCCCTGAACGACATCATTAACAACAAGGATGCCACCGAAAGAATTGCCAAATGGGCCATCGAGCTCCTGCCATTTGAGATCACCTACAAGCCACGACGAGCCATGAAATCTCAAGTGCTGGCTAACTTCATCGCTGAATGGACAGAGGTAGAAATCCCCAGAGAGTATAGCACTTATGCTCATTGGACCATGTACTTTGACGGGTCCAAAACTCTTGCTGGATTGGGGCTAGGTTATCCTCAAATCCCCTATCGAGGATAATGTCTGGTACATGCTATATATCATGTACGCCGACTCGAATAACGCGACAGAATACGAGGCGCCACTACACAGTCTTCAGATGGCAGTCTCGATGGGTATACAACGGCTCGAGGTGCAGGGAGACTCCAACCTCGCCATCTCACAAATCAACGGCGAATTCGATGCAAAAAATCAAAAAATGGCACCATATAGAAATGACATCCTTAAGATATCAGCACAGTTTGAGAGACTGGAATTCCATCACGTCTCAAGAGACAACAACCAAGCAACGGACGTCCTCGCCTGCTTAGGCGCAAAGCATGACCCGTCCCCAGCAATACATTCCTAGAGAGGCTTTTCAAGCCATCTGTGGTATGGCAAGACGAAGTTGGTAGCACATGATCTGATGGTGTACAACAGGATACCGCCCCCATAGCCGAATCAGATGATCAATTCGTCGGCGGAACTTAAATTGAAGAAACACCCTTGTCTCACGAGGTCATGGCAATGATCACGCCATGGACCGAGCCCTTCCTTGCCTACCTTCTGCGTAAAGAACTCCCCGCCAATGAAACAGAGGCAAGACAAATAGTCTGCAGATCAAAGGCTTACAAGGTCCATGAGGGTGAGCTATATAAGAAGAGCAACACAAGAGTCCTGAAGTGGTGCATCTCCAAAGAAAAAGGGAGGCAAATTTTGGCCGAAGTACACGCAGGTATAGGCGGACACCATGCAGCAGCATGGGCCCTGGTCAACAAGGCTTTTTGAGCCAGTTTCTTCTGGCCCACAGCCCGAGAGGACACCCACACACTTGTCCAGCAACGAATGCGAATGCCATGGAGGAGGATGCCCTCAAGACGAGGGGGAGGACCCAACAAACGGGCCCCGAGCCGGCGGCCCCACGATCGGCGGCGGCCGAGCGTGTGCAGGGGAAACTGCTGGCCGCTCCTAGGACAACAGCCAAGCAAGCGGCCGGGACAAAGCCCGACAACGACCATTGAGGAGGCGGGAAGAGGTTGCGTGTCGCCCCCTCGAGGCCGGCGCCATGGTGTGCGATCGCCACGATAGCAGAGTAGGTTACCCCTGATGATCTTCTGGATTTTGTCCTTACCTTTCCTTGTTTTATTCTCATCCCACCCTCCAGTCGAGCAGGGCCCCGCGCTCCCTAGGAGCGGCGACCGAGGTGGGAGGTCCCCTCGGTGGCGCAGGCGATGCGCCAGGGGGTTGTGAGAGCGCCATGGAGGAGCGGGAGTGCGCCGGCTGGCGGGTGCAGGAGATCGCCGAGCGAGCGTTGTCCGAGGAGTAGTGCCACCGGAGGGATGATGCGACGAGGAGGTCCGCGGCCGCGGTGGATCACGCGAGAGGAGCGGACGACTGGGCGTTATGGGGGGATGCGCCAGCCATGTCATCCTCCGGCGGGAGGGCGAGCGGAGGCCGACGTCCAAGCCGCGATAGAGATGCGCACCCTGCCCGAGGACGTGCCACACGTGGAGGCCCCCCTGAGGCCCGAGGGCGACTACACGGAGGCCCCTAACACAGGGAGGGATCATGTCAAGGCCAGGAAGGGCGGAGTCGAGGTGACATCAGCACTCCGGACGTCATAGTGTTGGAGCCGTAGTGCCGCCTCCGGCCAGCTCCAGGACGACGCTGTCGGAAGCCGACGTCGAGGTGTCGACCGACGTTGGTGCCGGGGCACTCGACTCGGAGTGGAGCCGAAGCTGGATCCCGAACCCAGCCGCGGGAGTCATGGGCGATGGCGAGCGACACCACAAGCGGGAGTGCTGGTAGTACACTGGCGGTAGCGGTGCACACGGTCCAATTCATGTTCTCGGACTATGCGGCACGGGCGTAGCTCGATGCACATAGGGAGATGGGTCGGCTGACTCATGTGGAGCAGTCCGTGTCAATGAGTACTAACCTGTTTTTGCTTTCTCATTCTTCGTGCTTGTGCGCTTTCAAGTGGGGATGCGCTAGCGTACCGAGTGTGTGTAACCCCCGTGAATCGGCCAACTGCGAGGCAGTTGGCCCGAGTCTTTAGGCGGCACCTTTCTCTTTCCCTTTGCTACTTTCCAGTGTGGGCATGCTAGTACACCCACTCGGTGTAGCCCGTGAGGCTCGGGCCGGCTCTGAGGCAGTCGCGTCGAGTCTTTAGGCGATATATCTCATTACCGAGTCTCGCTCGAGGTACCTGTTGCATTCATAAAGCACGAAAGATGGGGGGAATACATACACACATTGGTTCAGTTGTAAAACAGGCAAAGGAGCGCCGTGTTCCACGGGAGTTCTGTCTCCTTGCCGGAGGCATCTCTCTTGCGCTTCTGCGGCTTCTGGGCATCTATGAGGTAGTACGCGTTGTTGTGCAGCGCCCTGCTGACGATGAAGGGTCTTTGCCATGGGGAAGCCAACTTGTTCTGGCCGGCTGTCCGTTGGACCCGCCGGGGTACCAGATCGCCCTCGCCTAACGCGAGGGGCCGAATCCTCTTGATATAGTAGTGTCGTAGCTTCTGCTGGTAGATATCCGTCCAGCTTAATGCCAAAAGGCATGCTTCCTCGAGCAGGTCGACATTGTATTCCCTTGCTTCCTTGGCCTCCACCTCCATGTAAAGCGTCACGCGAAGGGAGTCAAACGCAATGTCTGTGGGGATGACCACCTCGGACACGTAGACTAGTAAGATTAGCATGCAGCCGGTCGACTTGTTGGGTGTGGTCCGAAGGTTCAGAGCACGACTCGAAGCTCGTCGATCCAGTAGCCAGCCGATTGCAACTATGTGGCGGCTTGAGAGGGGTTGGTCGGAATTGAGAGATGCGAGTTACCCAGGTTCGGCCCCTCCGATGGAGGTAAAATCCTACGTCCTGCTTGTGTTTCATTGATGAAGATGATGATATTGATTACAAGGGTGCAGAATCACTACCTCTAATCTCGAGGGTGTCTAATCTGTTATATCTAATGACTTGAACTTGTCCCTCTTGGGGCGCCTTACCCCTCCTTATATAGGTGTAAGGGGTAGATTTGCATGTAGAGTCCTACTGGGAGTAGGTCTAGGACTATTCTCTCTTGAAAATTAATCCGGGTCTTGTTTTCTTTGTGAAGAGTCCTTCCTTTCCTTGGGCCTTCTTTGTGAGCCGGCCCTCCCAAGAGCCGCCTTCTAGGCCGTTGGGTCTTGTAGTTTGTCTGATTCGCCTGCCATGTCATATACGAGCCGCTTGCTAGGCCACTAATGAGTCACCAAACTTGGTCGGGTCACTAGTGAATCGCCCAGTCCCAGACAGGTCATACTTCAAGCCAGGTTATACCGCGGGGTATATCCCGACAAGTGGCGCGATGAGCCGGGGCTTAATGCCGACTAGGATGAGGCCGTTGGCCCGCTTGGTCTGACAGTTTGACTGTGGGTGGGCCACCAACGCGAGGTCGAGCCGGATGCCCTGGGCGGAGCATAAGCGGGCCAAGGCGCCCTTGGAGAAGTTGGTGCCGTTGTCGGTGATGATGCTGTGGGGAACACCGTAGCGGATGGTGATGTCTGTGATGAAAGTGACGATCGTGGGATCATTCAGCTTCTTGATCAGCCTTGCCTCAATCCATTTTGTGAACTTCGACCACCAACACATGCGTCATGCCGCCCTGTGCTGTTTGAAGGGCCCGACCATGTTGAGCCCCACACGGCGAAGGGACATGAGATGGGGATGGTTTTAGCACCACCATCGCGGGCAGATGACTTTGGTTGCTGAAGCGCTAGCACCCCTCGCACTTGTGCATGAGGGCCTTGGTGTCATCAGCGTCATTGGCCAGTAGAAGTCGTGGCAAAACGCCTTGGACACCAGGGACCTCGACACGACGTGGTGGACGCACTCGCCCTGGTGGATGTCTGTCAAGATCTCGTACCCTGTGACAGCCTCCATGCGGCGTTGGTAGACGCCCATTGCGCTGCGCTTGACAAGCTCGTAGTTGATGATGGCGTAGGCGGGGGACCTGCATTTCACTTGTTGTGTGATACGTCTCCAACATATCTATAATTTTTGATTGTTCCATGCTATTATATTATCTGTTTTGGATGTTTTATACGCATTAATATGCTATTTTATATTATTTTTTGTACTAATCTATTAATCTAGAGCCTAGTGCCAGTTTCTGTTTTTCCTTGTTTTTGAGTATTGCAGATAAGGAATATTAAACGGAGTCCAAATGGAATAAAATCTCCAGAATGATTTTTCTTGGACCAGAAGAAACCTGCCGGACTTGGAGATGGGGCAGGAGACCTGCCGGGAGACGAAAAGCCTGCAGGGCGCGCCCTAGGGGGCGCTGATACGTCTCAAACGTATCGACTTTTCCAAACACTTTTGCTATTGTTTTGGCCTCATTCTTGCACGATTTGAACGAAACTAACCCGGACTGACGCTGTTTTCAGCAAAGCTGCGTGCATGGTTTTCTTGTGTGCAGGAAAATGAATTTTTAGGTGTCCCGGAAAATTCCAATAAAAAATAGAGAAAATACACGCACTAGGAGGAACCCTTGACCAGAAGATGGGCCAGAGGGGGGTCACCAGGCCTCCAGGCAACCTGGTGGCGCGGCCTGCCCCTGGCTGCGCAAGGAGGCCGCCTTGGTGGGGCCCACCCCCTCTGGTGCCCTACCTTGGCCCCTATTTTTACCCGATATGGAGAAACCCGAGAACATAAGTAGTTTTTCCAATTCTTGTCGCGGAGCCGCCACCACCGTCGGTTCTTCTCCGTGAGAGCTAATCTAGAGGCTGCCTTGGCCTCCGGAGAGGGGAAATCGTCGCCATAGTCATCAGCATCGCCACTCCATCACCCTTCCATTGCTTCCCCTTTCATGTGTGGGTAATTCCCTGCTGTAGGCGAAGGGGGTGGTAGGGATTGGATGAGTTAGATCATGTAATAGTTCGTTAGATTGTTGGGGGCATGTTGCCTATCATCTACTATGGTGTTTATCATCTTTGCTGCTACTTGTTACTCTTAATGCTTGTCACTTTTGGCAAGAGTGCCATGATTTCAGATCTGAATACATTATGTTTTCATGAATATATTTGTGTTCTTGATCCTATCTATGAGTTGTATGCACCTATTATATTCCGGAACTGACGATCCCAATGGTGACAACTTGGGACACCAAAGGGGATGAACTTTAATTTGAGGATTACATGTATCCATTGATTTTTAGTGCTTTGTTCCGGTGCTCTTTGACATGAGCACCTTAATCTCCATAAGTTCCTTTTGGCCCCGTTGGTAGCGGGATGGTAGGACAAAATATGTTGTGCAAGTTCTTATTGCAAGCACGCACGACTACCTTGGGATACATGCCTAATGTTTGATATTTTCCTAGATGATCTTTACTTTTCTGTGTGCCTTGCCCCAAGTGAAATACATGATATATCTCCTCGATGACCAACCATCCATATCCCTAGCCTACAGTGTTTTAATCCTGCTAGTTACAAGTTGCTTTGCTTTTGCTGTTTTACATTCGTTGCTTTGCCACAATTATATCCGTTGCCACCATCACTTCCATATTACCGTTGCTACTAATATTTTGTTGCCAAGCAAGTATATTTTAGGTGCGGTTGTATTGACCAATCAACTATTAAAGCTTATAAATGTTCTTTGGTTCTCCTTGTGTCGAATTACTAAATTGGGTTATCTTACTTGCGAAGACTGTTGCGATCCCCTAGACTTGTGGTTTATCAACACTTTTTTCTGGCGCCGTTGCCGGGGAGCATAGCTTTATTTACAAGTCTACTTGGAGTTATTTTTCTTGCTGTGAGTTATCCACTATGGGTAAGAAATGAGACCCCAAGGTTCCGATTTTACCATCCACTACAAGAAAAGGTATTGTTCTTAGCACTAGTGCTATGCTTGATTCACCTTCCGTTATGAGTAAGTTTGCTTCACCACCACCACATGCTGCTTCTACCAAGTCCGTCACTATGTGTGATACTTTTGATGATGCTTCTACTACTCTTGATGAGACTGGTTTACCTGGTTATTTTATTGAATCTCAGATTGCTAAGGCTGCGAAGCAGTCTGGAATGGAAATTCCTGTTACACGCTACCCCATTGGTAGACCCTTTGGTTACCCAGACTTGAGTGGGCTCAAGGAAAGAATTCTTGATGATGAGTATATTGAGCTTGATGATGATTTATGCAGGGAGCTTAAATGGTGTGCTCACTCTGACCCTGCTTGTCACACCCTGTTTTTACTACCACATTCTGTGTATTGTGCAAATTTGAGCTTGTTAAAACTTTTTCAAAACTAATGATGTGAGTGCCATGATTGTCATTGTATGCTGGTGTGTGTGATCATGAGATGATAAAAACCCATTTCACAATGTTGTATTGTTTCTAAAAAACATTTACTTGTTTATGATCAAGGTCAAAACCCTACTTTGAGTTGCACCACATGCTTTTGATGTCAAGCAATGTTGCTACCCAAAGTTGGTGATCTGATTTTAACTTGTCTTTATATTCCAAAACAAGGGAACCAAGCGTTTCCATGTTAAAGAGAAACTTGCTCCAAGGTTCATTGGACCTTTTATGATCAGGACAAGGCGTGGAGAAGTTGCTTATCAGTTGGAGCTACCTCTAGAACTTTCGGGTGTGCACAACGTCTTCCACGTGTCACAACTTCAGAAGTGTCTTCAAGCGCCAAATCATCCCGAGTTTTACAAGGACATTGACCATCAGGCCATTGACCTTCAGCCTGATCTCACCTACCGCAAGAAGTCGATCCGCATTCTGGATGAAGTTGAGCATTGCACCAGAAGCCGCACCATCAAGTATTTCAAGGTTCAATGGAGCAACCACACCGAAGCAGAAGCAACATGGGAGCGTGAAGACAATCTCCGATCTGAGTTTCTGGACCTTTTTAGCACCCAGCCTAGGAATCTCGGGGACGAGATTCTTGTAAGGGGACAGGTCTGTCACACCCTGTTTTTACTACCACATTCTGTGTATTGTGAAAATCTGAGCTTGTTAAAACTTTTTTAAAATTAATGATGTGAGTGCCATGATTGTCATTGTATGATTGTGTGTGTGATCATGAGATGATAAAAAGCCATTTCACAATATTATATTGTTTCTAAAAAAAACCTTTACTTGTTTCTGATCAAGGTCAAAACCCTACTTTGAGAGGCACCACATGCTTTTGATGTCAAGCAATGTTGCTACCCAAAGTTGGTGATCTGATTTTAACTTGTCTTTATATTCCAAAACCACAAAAATAATTATTTCCCTAATTTAATTGCATGTCCATTCTGAGGCCAGAATTGATATTCCTACATGCAAAAATACTTTTCTGCCTTAGAAAAATCTCATTAAATTTGGAGATGATCAGAAGGACATATATTTTCCATACATAAGATTTTAAACCCCATTTTATATTATAATTATTTGGATAAAACCCTGGAAACCAATTCTGTCTATTTTGACCTTTTGAAATATTTCCGAAGGAAATATTCTCAATAAAATCGTAGAAAATTCAGGTGGTATCCCTAAGCCATATTTGGTGTCCACATAAAGTTTCACCTTGATCCAAGGTGATTAAGGACCCCAAATAACCCTAAAACCCCTTCTTACCACATTGAAGTTGGAGCAACTCTACATAGCAAAGTTTGTCCAATGATGCTGAAACATTGCAGGAATGCCTAATACCTCAAATGAGGGTTCCACACCAAAAATGGGATTTGTGGGACTTAGTTTGCCAACACTCCCTTTGGAAGGGACATATCTGGTCAAATTGAAGTGTTTTCAAGTTTACAAAGCTAAACTTGTCCAATGGAGCTCAAACTTGGTGAAACCCCATGTTTTAGCACCAAACCCAAACCTGTTAAGTTGCAACACCAGTGGTGGGGTGCAACCCCCCTCAAACCACTCTCGAGCACCTTTTGACAGATGGGAAAAGCCACCTTAGCCACAGCTAAACCCAACCCCTTTGCACCAAACTCATAGATTAGGTGGCTAGTATCTGTATCTAACCCCAGTCAACTGGCCCCTCACTGGTTCAAAGTGGAAAGGCCAAATACTCCAATTTAGGCTTCAGTTCAAGGCTGACAGCACCAGTATTTCTTGTCTCCCTTGACCAGCCGAATCTCCCACGAGACCCGAACGGCTAGCCACACTCCCAGCCAGTGCTAGGACATGCTAGACACGTCCAAAGTGCCTCAGAGCGCACCAGGATGCCGTGACATGCCAAAACTGCGCTCTGGGCGCGCTACACGAAGCCACCAAGGTGGGGGCGACGCTCTCGGCCAGTTCCAGCCTCCCCCGAGGTGTCCAACCTCTTCCCCGACAACCCCTCTGCATTGAGAAACCCGCAGGGCCCCTCCTACCCCGCGCTAGAGCTCGTGCGATGCGTGCCCGCGCGCACCAGAACCAACCAAGGTTGCGCGACCACGGATGCTCGAGTCCTCCCTCCCTCACTCTATAGCACATGGTTTTTGCAGTCCAAAACCATGTCCTGAGACCGTGGTTTCGACCCCAGCCCCTCTCTGCACCCCCATGCGCGCCATGGTGAGTCACCGGCACTCCCGAATCGGCTCACCGTCGCGGGCCTATTTATAACCCTCCCCTTCGCTCGAGCACCCCTCAGATAGCTTCACCATGACCACTAGCACCTCCTTAGCCACCCCAGCAAACCAGTAGAGCCCCGTTGCTCGAGATCGATCGAGGCCCCTCCACCTCAAAGCTCCGATTGATCTCCGGCTACATGACGGCTCCTGCGCCCCTCGACCCACCAAAATGATCCCCTCAACCCATGGAAGCTTTCCCCCAACTCACGTGAGCATTTCTGTGCCCCTAGCCACCTCCCCGACCACCTTCCAAAACTCCTCCACCGCGGCCTCCTCGTCGCCGACGAACCCCTGCCTCTCTAACGTTGTTCCGACCACTAGCAGGTAGTCGATGTCATGGCGAACCCATTCCTGTCCTTGTTGGGGCATGAGAACGTCGGCAGCCTCGCCGGCGTGCTCCTCCTCCTCTCTGGCTAGAGGTAGGAGACGACCCCGACAGGTGTGCCCCACCTATCGGTGGCCCGGCCTCCTCCCCCGCGCTGCCCGTAGCCGCTGACCGCAGGGCCCCGTGATACGTCTCCAACGTATCTATAATTTTTGATGGTTTCATGCTATTATCTTGTCAAACTTTGGATATTTTGCGTGCCTTTATATATTTTTTGGGACTAACTTATGAACTCAGTGCCAAGAGCGAGTTCCTGTTTTTTCCATGTTTTGACCCCTTTCAGAGGAGGATTTTGAATGGAGTCCAAACGGAACGAAACAGCCAAAAAGATTTTTTTCCGGAAAAGAAAAAGATCGAGAAGCCGGAGAATCAGGGCAGGGGGCCACGAGGGACCGCACAAGCCCTCATGGCGCGGCCAGGGGGGCCCGCGGCCCCCTGGCTTATGGGCTCCCTGAGGCTCCTTTGCCCTAGGTTTTGCGCCTATATATTCCCTAAAAATCCATAAAAAATCAGGAGATCATCGAAAGTACTTTTCTTCCACCGCAAGCTTCTGTCTCCGCAAGATCCCATCTGGGGCACGTTCTGGTGCCCTGCCAAAGGGGGGATTCGGATACGGAGGGCTTCTTCATCAACACCATGACCTCTCCGATGATGCGTGAGTAGTTCACCATAGACCTACGGGTCCATATCTAGTAACTAGATGGCTTCTTCTCTTTCTTGGATCTTCAATACAAAGTTCTCCATGATCTTCATGGAGATCTATCCGATGTAATCTTCTTTTGCGGTGTGTTTTTCGAGATCCGATGAATTGTGGATTTATGATCAGATTATCTATGAATGTTATTTGAGTTTCTTCTGATCTCTCTTATGCATGATTTCATATTCTTGTAATTCTCTTCGAGTTGTGGGTTTTGTTTGGCCAACTAGATCTATGGTTCTTGCAATGGGAGAACTGCTTGGTTTTGGGTTCATACCATGCGGTGACCTCACCCAGTGACAGAAGGGGTAGCGAGGCACGCATCATGTTGTTGCCATCAAGGGTAAAAAGATGGGGTTTTCATCATTGGTTTGAGTTTATCCCTCTACATCATGTCATCTTGCTTAAGGCGTTACTCTATTTGTCATGAACTCAATACACTAGATGCATGCTGGATAGCAGTCGATGTGTGGAGTAGTAGTAGTAGATGCATAAAGTATCGGTCTACTTGTCTCGGACGTGATGCCTATATGTATGATCATTGCCTTAGATATCATCATGACTTTGCGCGGTTCTATAAATTGCTCGACAGTAATTTGTTCACCCACCGTGATACTTGCTATTTTGAGATAAGCCTCTAGTGAACACTATGGCCCCCGGGTCTACTCCACACCATATTTTCAGCCTTACACTTTTTACTTCGTTGCACTTTCCGCCTTCAGATCTCACTTTGCAATCAATCTTGAAGGGATTGACAACCCCTTTAAAGCGTTGGGTGCAAGCTCTTTTGTGTTTGCGCAGGTACTCTGGACTTGACGAGATTCTCCTACTGGATTGATACCTTGGTTCTCAAACTGAGGGAAATACTTACTGCTCCTGTGCTGCATCACCCTTTCTTCTTCAAGGGAAAAACCAACGCAAGCCCAGTCTCCGTCAGCGTGTCAATTTCTGGCGCTGTTGTCTGTTGCCATAGCAGAAGAATTTATGGCACCGTTACTGGGGAGGATCAAGTCAAGAACTCATCCAAGTAGGTGTCGCAAACTCATCTCTTGCATTTACTTTGTTCGCCAGTTGCCTCTCGTTTTCCTCTCCCCCACTTCACCAATTTGCCTTTTTCGTTTGCCTTTTCCGTTTGCCTTTTCGTTTGCCCTTTTTCTCGCTTGCTCTTTGCCCGCTTGTCTGCCTGCTAAAACCCGTATGGCCCCACCAAGGGATTTTGATGCTCACTATGCGAAGTTAGAAGAGATTGAAACTAGTGTTAAAGGCTTCATGTCTACACAGATTGAATACAACAGTTACTTTTGTAGAGAACCGAAGGAGCAAAATTATTTTTGGCTTTGATGAGTAGAGAATTAGATGATATGGCCAAAGAATTCCTTGCGTTAAATTCTCAGTTTGCTCATCTTGAAAAGTTGGTCGGCCAGATTTCTGATAAGCAGGCTACCTTAGTCAATAAAATGGCTGCTAAACCTGAAACTCGTGATGAGATTCACGAAGATCTTAAAGTGCTTGGTGTGACTCCCATTGAATCTTTGTTTTGTTGTGTCAAACCTAATGATTATGGGTCTGGATATGAATCCACCTTGGTTGAAAAGTGCCCCAATGATTAGGAGTCCATCTATCTTGATGCTAAAAGCATTGCAAGTGGAGTAGAAGATATTAAAACTTTGAGTAGTAATGAAATTACTACTATGGATTTCAAGGAATTCAATTATGATAGTTGCTCCTTGATTGAATGCATTTCCTTGATGCAATCCATGTTAAACTCTCCACACACTTATAGCCAAAACAAGGCCTTTACCGATCATATCGTCGAAGCTATGATAAAATCTCTTGAAGAGAAACTTAAATTGGAAGTCTCTATCCATAAAAACCTTCATTATGAGTGGGAACCTACCATCAAAATCAAAATAAAAAACTATGAATGCAATGCTTTGTGTGATTTGGGTGCTAGTGTTTCCGCGATTCCAAAGTCTTTATGTGATGTTCTGGGTTTTAATGAGATTGAAGAGTGTTCTCTTAATTTGCATCTTGCTGATTCTACTGTCAAGAAACCCATGGGAAGGATCAATGATGTTCTTATTATTGCAAATAGGAACTATGTAGCCGTGGATTTCATTGTGCTTGACATTGATTGCAATCCTCCATGCCCCATTATTTTTGGTAGACCTTTCCTAAGGACTATCGGTGCTATCATCGATATGAAGGAAGGGAATATTAGATTTCAATTTCCTTTAAGCAAGGACATGGAACACTTTACTAGAAAGAAAATAAGATTGCCTTATGAATCCATGATGAGGGCCACTTATGGTTTGAGCACCAAAGGCGACGATACATGATTCTATCACTTTTATGCCTAGCTAAGGGCGTTAAACAATAGCGCTTGTTGGGAGGCAACCCAAGAATTTATCTTTTTCTTTATGTTTTGTTGCGTCCACACCATCATAATTCTGTTGTGATTGTGTTTTTTGTGTTTCTTTTTGTGTTTGAGCCAAGCAAAACCTTTATGGCTAGTCTTGGTAATGGTTGTTTGATCCTGCTAGAAAAAGACAGAAACGTTTCGCTCACGAGATGATTTTTCATTTTATTCGTAAAGAGCTTTTGAGTTGATTCTTTTTGCTGCTGGTATATATGCCTTTTGCCCAGGCAGTCGTAATGTTTCAGAATTTTTGAGGTACCAGAAGTATACAAAGTATACAGATTGCTACACACTGGTCTTTTTTTGATAGATTCTATTTTTGTTGAGTTGATTGCTTGTTTTGATGAAACCATGGTTAGTATCGGGGGGTACTAGCCATGGAAAAGTGAGAATACAGTAGCCCAACACCAATATATATATAATTCAAGTTTGCTACAGTACCAAAAGAGGTGGTAGTTTGTTTTCTTGTGCTAATGTTATCACGAGTTTCTGTTTAAGTTTTGTGTTGTGAAGTTTTCAAGTTTTGGGTGATGTTCTCATGGACAAAGAGATAAGGAGTGGAAAGAGCTGAAGCTTGGGGATGCCCAAGGCATCCCAAGCCGAATTCAAGGACACCAAAAAGCCTAAGCTTGGGGATGCCCCGGGAAGGCATCCCCTCTTTCGTCTTCAATCCATCGGTAACATTACTTGGAGCTATATTTTTATTCACCACATGATATGTGTTTTGCTTGGAGCGTCTTGTATCGTAGGAGTCTTTTCTTTTTGTTGTGTCACAATCATCCTTGCTGCACACCTTTTTGAGAGAGAGAGACATGCACTCATCGTGATTTTGCTAGAATGCTCATAGTGCTTCACTTATATCTTTTGAGCTAGATACTTTTGCTCTATGTGCTGCACTTATATCTTTTAGAGCACGGCGGTGCATGACTTGGTAGTTGGCTTATGCTATGAAAGTAGTCCCAAAGGTGATAGGTACCCAAAGTGGATACAATAACCTCCATCTTCATGTGCATTTAGTAGAAAGAGAAGTCTTGATTCCTCTCAATTAGTTTTGAGACGTTGATTCGGTAATATTAAGAGTTATGTTAGTAGGGTGTTGTGAATCTTGAAATACTTGTGTTGAAGTTAGTGATTCCCGTAGCATGCACGTATGTCAAACCGCTATTTTAGGAAGTCGGAGCATAATTGATCTAATGATTGTGATCCTTTGTGTTGAGGTCGGGATCGCGCGATGGTTAACACCTACCAACCCTTCCCCTAGAGTATGCGTTTAGCACTTTGTTTCGATTACTAATAAAAACTTTCGCAACAAGTATGTGAGTTCTTCATGACTAATGTGAGTCCATGGTATAGATGCACTTTCACCTTCCACCATTGCTAGCCTCTCTAGTGCCGTGCAATTCTCGCCGGCACACAAACCCACCATATGCCTTCCTCAAAACAGCCATCATACCTACCTACTATGGCATTTTCATAGCTATTCCGAGATATATTGCCATGCAACTCCCACCGTTCCGTCTCATGATTTGTGTCGTAACTCTCATATTGCCATTGCATGATCGTAAGATAGCTAGCGAGATGTTTTCAACGTCATACGCCATGCTAGATCGTTGCACATCCCGGTCACTGCCGGGGGAATTTCCTATAGAAGTCATCATCGTTCTAAGCTTTGAGCTGTGAGTAAATAATAGTGTGATGATCATCATTATTAGAGCATTGTCCCATGTGAGGAAATAAAAAAAGAGGCCAAAGATCCCCCAAAAAAGAGAAAAGATAAAAAGAGAGGCCTAAGAGCCCAAATGAAAAAATAAGAGAGAAAAAGAAAGAAGGGACAATGCTACTATCTTTTTCCACACTTGTACTTCATAATAGCACCATGCTCTTCATGATTGAGAGCTTCTTGCTTTGTCACTACCATATGCTAGTGGGAATCTTCATTATATAACTTGGCTTGTATATTCCAATGATGGGCTTCCTCAAAATTGCCCTAGGTCTTCGTGAGCAAGCAAGTTGGATGCACACCCACTAGTTCTCCTTTTGAGCTTTCACATACTTATAGCTCTAGTGCATCCCTCGTATGGCAATCCCTACTCATTCACATTGATATCTATTAATGGGCATCTCCATAGCCCTTTGATACGCCGAGTCAATGTGACCATCTCCTCCTTTTTTGTCTCACAACCACCACCACACTCTATTCCACCTATAGTGCTATATCCATGGCTCACGCTGATGTATTGCGTGATAGTTATAAAAGGTTTGAGAAAGTAAGAGTGCGAAAAAAATTACTTGGAAAATACCGGGGTTGTGCATGATTTACATTAGTTGTGTGAGGATGATGGAGCATAGCGAGACTATATGATTTTGTAGGGATAACTTTCCTTGGCCTTGTTATTTTGAATGTTCATGATTACCTTGCTAGTTTGCTTGAAGTATTATTGTTTTCATGTCAATAGCAAACTATTGTTTCGAATCTTACGGATCTGAACATTCATGTCACGTGAAAGAAGTTGCAAAGGACAACTATTCTAGGTAGCATTCCACATCAAAAATTCAGTCTTTATCACTTCCCTACTCGAGGACGAGGAGGAGTTAAGCTTGGGGATGCATGATACGTCTCCAACGCATCTATAATTTTTGATGGTTTCATGCTATTATCTTGTCAAATTTTGGATGTATCAAGCATGAAACCAAAGTTTGACAAGATAATAGCATGAAACCATAAAAAATTATAGATATGTTGGAGACGTATCAAGCATCCCCAAGCTTAACTCCTGCTCGTCCTCGAGTAGGGAAGTGACAAAAAATGAATTTTTGATGTGGAATGCTACTTAGCATAGTTGTCCTTTGCAACTTATTTCACGTGGCATGAATGTTCAGATCCGTAAGATTCAAAACAATAGTTTGCTATTGACATGAAAACAGTAATACTTCAAGCAAACTAGCAAGGTAGTCATGAACTTTCAAAATAACAAGGCCAAATAAAGTTATCCCTACAAAATCATATAGTCTGGCTATGCTCCATCATCCTCACACAACTAATGTAAATCATGCACAACCCCGGAATTGGCCAAGTATTTGTTTTCGCACTCTTACTTTCTCAAACTTTTTATAACTATCACACAATACATGAGCGCGAGCCATGGATATAACACTATAGGTGGAATAGATTGTGGTGGTGGTTGTGAGACAAAAAGGAGGAGATGGTCACATTGACTCGGCATATCAATAGGCTATGAAGATGCCCATTAATAGATATCAATGTGAATGAGTAGGGATTGCCATACAAGAGATGCACTAGAGCTATAAGTATGTGAAATCTCAAGAGGAAAACTAGTGGGTGTGCATCCAACTTGCTTGCTCACGAAGACCTAGGGAAATTTTGAGGAAGCCCATCATTGGAATATACAAGCCAAGTTATAAAATGAAGATTCCCACTAGCATACGGTAGCGACAAAGCAAGAATCTCTCAATCATGAAGAATATGGTGCTAACATGAAGCACAAGTGTGGAAAAAGATAGTAGCATTGTCCCTTCTCTCTTTTCTCTCATTTCTCTTTTTTTTGGGCTCTTAGGCCTCTATTTTTTTTCTTTTCTTTTCTTTTTTGTTTTTGGGCTCTTTCGCCTCTTTTTTTTATTTCCTCACATGGGACAATGCTCTAATAATGATGATCATCACACTTTTATTTACTCACAGCTCAAAGATCACAATGATGATGACTCCATAGGAAATGCCTACGGCAGTGTACCAGGATGTGCAACGATCTAGTATGATCATGCAGTGGCAATGTGAGAGTGACGGCACAAGTCATGAGATGGAACGGTGGGAGTTGCATGGCAATATATCTCGGAATGGCTATGAAAATCCCATAGTAGGTAGGCATGGTGGATGTTTTGAGGAAGGAATTTGGTGGGTTTGTGCACCGGCGAGAATTATGTGGCACTAGAGAGGCTAGGAATGGTGGAAGGTGAAAGTGCATCTATACCATGGGCTCACATTAGTCATAAAGAACTCACATACTTATTGCGAAAGTTTTTATTAGTAATCAAAACAAAGTGCTAAATGCATACTCCGAGGGGAAGGGTTGGTAGGTGTAAACCATCGCGCGATCCCGACCTCAACACAAAGGATGACAATCAATAGATCAATTATGCTCCGACTTCCTAACATAGCGGTTCACCATACATGCATGCTACGAGAATCACTAACTCCAACACAAGTATTTCTAGATTCACAACACCCTACTAACATAACTCTCAATATTACCGAATCCACGTCTCAAAACTAACTGAGAGGAATCAAAACTTCTCTTTATATTCAATGCACATGAAGATGGAGGCTTTTGCATCCTCTTGGGGTACCTAGCACATTTGGGACTACTTTCATAGCATAAGCCAACTACTAAATCATGCACCGCCGTGCTCTAAAGATATAAGTGAAGCACAAGAGCAAAAGGTATCGAGCTCAAAAGATATAAGTGAAGCACTAGAGCAAAAGTATCTAGCTCAAAAGATATAAGTGAAGCACTATGAGCATTCTATCAAAATCATGATGAGTGCATGCCTCTCTCTCTCAAAAAGGTGTGCAGCAAGGATGATTGTGACACAACAAAAAGAAAAGACTGCTAAGATACAAGACGCTCCAAGCAAAACACATATCATGTGGTGAATAAAAATATAGCTCCAAGTAATGTTACGGATGGATTGAAGACAAAAGAGGGGATGCCTTCCCGGGGCATCCCCAAGCTTAGGCTTTTTGGTGTCCTTGAATTTGGCTTGGGATGCCTTGGGCATCCCCAATCTTGAGCTCTGTCCACTCCTTATCTCTTTGTCCATGAGAACGTTACCCACAACTTGAAAACTTCACAACGCAAAACTTAAACAGAAACTTGTGATAACATTAGTACAAGAAAACAAACTACCACTTCTTTTGGTAGTGTAGAAAACTTGAATTCCATCTATATTGATGATGGGATACTGTATTATCACTTTTCCATGGCTAGTACCCCCGATACTAATCATAGTTTCATCAAAACAAGCAACCAACTCAACAAAAAAAGAATCTGTCAAAAATAGACCAGTCTGTAGCAATCTGTATACTTCATATACTTCTGGTACCTCAAAAAATGTGAAACATTATGACGGTCTAGGGAAACAGCATATTAATCAGGAGCAAAAAGAATCAACTCAAAAGCTCTTTCTGAATAAAACTGAAAAATCATCTCGTGAGCGAAAAGTTTCTATCTTTGAAACAACCATTACCAAGACTAGTCATAAAGGTTTTGCTTGGCTCAAACACAAAAAGAAACACAAAAAACAGAATCACAACAGAATTATGAAAGTTTGGACGCAACAAAACAAAAATAAAAAGAAATAAATTCATTGGGTTGCCTCCCAACAAGCGCTATTGTTTAACGCCCTTAGCTAGGCATTGATAATTCAATGATGCTCACACAAAAGACAAGAATTGAAGCACAACGAGAGCATCATAAAGCATGTGAAAATCACATCTAGGTCTAACCTACTTCCTATGCATAGCATTTTATAGGAAAATAGATTGTCAAGACAACCAATAGTTGCCATATGCAAGGAAGAAGAAAGAGACAATAGCAATCTCCACATAAGGAGAGGTAATTTGGTAACATGAAAGTTTCTACCACAATATTTTCCTCTCTCATAGCAATTACATGTGGGGTCATAATCAAAATCAACAAAATAGCTATCACAAAGGATATTGTTTTCATGATCCATATGCATGCAAAGTTGACGCTCTTCAAAAATAGTGGGATTATCATCAACTAAAGTCATGACTTCTCCAAACCCACTTTCAATATTATTGCAAATATCATTGCAACAAGTAGTGGACATAGCAAAACTAGCATCCCCTAGCTTAGGGTTTTGCATATTTTTAGCATGATTGTAATTAATAGAATTTATAATGAAATCATTGCAATCATGCTTTTCATTCAAGGAGCCCTCATGATCACTTCATAAATTTCTTCCTCACAATTTTCAGATTCACGCATCTCAATCAAAACTCCATAAAGATAGTCAAGTGCACTCAACTCACTAGCAATTGGATCAACATAACTGGATCTCTTAAAGAGATTAGCAAGTGGATGAGGATCCATATCACTAGATTTTCAGCAAGCGAAGATGCAAGCATATTGAAGGCACATGGCACACAAGCGAATAGAAAGCATGCGAGAAAAAAGGGCGAACGAAAAGGTGAACGAAAAAAGGCAAATTGGTGAAGTGGGGGAGAGGAAAACGAGAGGCAACTGGAAAACAAAGTAAATGCAAGAGATGAGTTTGCGACACCTACTTGGATGAGTCCTTGACTTGATCTTCCTCCCTGGCAACGGCGCCAGAAATTCTTCTGCTGCGGCAACAAAAGTCCTTCCCTGGCGCTTAGAAATTCTTCTTGTTACTTCTCTGATTTGCGTCGGTTTTCCCTTGAAGAGGAAAGGGTGATGCAGCACAGGAGCAGTAAGTATTTCCCTCAGTTCGAGAACCAAGGTATCGATCCAGAAGGAGGGCCTCATCAAGTCCAAAGTACCTGCGCAATGTAGCGACCTGACTCAAGACGAGTCAAGCCTCTGGTGTTTCCGTACCATCCCAAGATCATGCCGATACACACACAGTACATAATGTATATATTCAAGAGTTCAATCACACAGCTTTATTAATCGAAATCTCATAAAGAGTACTTTATTACAATAAAGGATTACAATAAAGTGGTTGAAGGCCAACTCATGAGATATCTAACGAAGACTAAGCGGAAGCATCAGGTAGACGAGTCCATCCGACTCCAAGGGCATGTCGCTGAGCGTAGATCGTAGCCTCACTCCTGGTCGGAAAAGTACTCTGCAACATGATACGTTGCAGCCGTGTAGGTCAGCATATTGAATATGTCGGCAAGTCATCAAAGAGAGGAGTAAGGAATAATAATCAACTAACTCTACATGCATATTTGGCCGGTGGAGCTGAGTTTTGCATAAAGCCAGTTTTATCCTACAACAAGAGGGGTTGAAAGCAAAATATTACTACAATGTTTGTTGTTAACGAGATGGTTCCGCCAACCAATTCTCGTACCCGAATAGTTGTTAACACCCACATCATTATTAAGTTGTGTCGAGAGTTCAGGGGAAATTCAATGCCTTCGGCTCAAGTTGTCCATGACCGTGGACACGGCTAATCGATTAGGTTTGAGTACTCTGCAGAGTTTTGCACACGTTCCCCACAAGATTTGGTCGCCTCCGTGTATGTCCTCGCACTTCAGGGTGTTTGAAGACCGGATGATCAAAACATGGTCTTTCAACGGGTCCCTCTGAATCCCTGTCGGTGCCCATCCATTCCTACCGTTCTTCTACATCTGCTAGCACCGCCTGTCCAGAGTCGCCACGTTGTCCAACCAAGCCAGAGCCCATAATGACTTGTGGCTGTGCAGGTAAGCCTTGGGTCTTGAAAATATCCGTCCGTCTCTTTGAGCCTGGGTGAAGCTTTCCGCAGGATGACATGGCCTCTCCAGCATCCTGGGCATCCACTGGGTTCTCCAGGGAGCCGATCAACCGTCCTTCACCCAGAGTTACATTGCGTCCGAGGTCTTGAAAATCTTGTCTTAGCCGGTCTTGATTATTATATCAATATCGCATCACTCGTGATATACACTCAACCGATAACCCGTCTACTCAAGCATAGCAAATATAACATTGTCGTCCCGGGGCCAAGTATCGGGGTTGTTGTGTTCCTACCACATGATACTACAACTTATGCTAAAGTTTCCAAGTACCTAGGCAGCATGCAAATTGGGCAAAGAAGGTGATCTACCATGCATCGAAAACATAGGTAAAATAACATGATCAAAAATGACTTGCCTTGATGATAGTTGTCTTCCTCGAGCGCTTCTAAGTAACACGCTTCACACTCCAGATGATCTACCGATACAAACACAAAGCACACCATAAGCAATTCAATCATGCCACAAGTAAAAATAACATCACAAGTAATGATTTGCGAAAGCCTAAGCGGAAGAATTTATCACGCGCCGGTATGGCAGAAACTTGTTTCTGTTTAAAACACCAGTAAAAATACTTTAAAAATTCTGAAACTTCTACCACAGTAAGATTTTATCACTAGGAAGCAGTAGCAAAAAGAATCAACTCAAAATCATTTTTTAAACTCCTGGAATAGGCAAAACAAGGTTTAAACTAATTCTGCTCTAACTTATATTTGCAAATATCAAACATAGACAAATTATATGTTTTTAAAAACTACAGGAAATTTTTGAGCTACTGGAAAAAGAATCATTGTCATTGGACTTCGGGATCAAAAGTTGTGGCCAAAACAAACAGAAACTTTCTGTTTTTGCAAACAGGCAGAAAAAAATAAAACTACTAGTAGCTAATAGAGGGGTACACGTGGCAAGCTACTGTTGGCTGGGAGGGGTGTTTGTTGCAGCGTTTTGAGCAAACGGCCTAGGCTTAACAAACTCGCTGGTTAAATCATAAGTGGAGCTAAAAACCGTTGGTTTTCTCATATAGACCGAAGAGGTAACTAGGGATCTAATCTAGACCATACGCCTGAGATCTAACGGCTATAAATAAAAAAAAGAAAACAACAGAAGGTAGAGGAGGGCTACCGTGGCTGGCCGGGGTAGCTCCGGCGAGGGCGTCGCCGGCGAGGGGGGGGGGGAGGGGGCTCCGGGGCGGTGGGGATGGGGCGGCGGTGGCGGGGCAGTCCTCCTCCTCGGGGGGAGGCGCTCGGGGGAGAGAGGGGCTCGGGGCTGCTCCTGGAGGCGGGGCAACAGGTGGGCAGGAGCTTTTGCTCCGGCGGCTCGTGGCAGGGGCTTGGGGGGCGGCGGTGCGGCGAGAAAAAGGTGGGAACGGGGTCGGTTCGGGGTGGGCTATATATATAGGCCAGGGGGAAGGAGAGATAAGGAAGGGGAGAGATGGCAGTGGGGAAGAAAATCCCTGGTTCTGCGGGACTGGCTCGGTCTCGGGGGCAGAAAGGAAGAAGAGGGAGGTAGGAGAAGGCCGATGGGGAGAAGGTTCGGTTGGTGGGGGCCACGACCAGTGAGAGGGAGGCGGTGGGGAGTGGGTCGGTCGCCCTATATCAAAGGGATTTGATCCCTGGGCAGAAAGGATTCGGCCCACGACTATAAGGCGCTCGGGGGCGGCGGTTAAAGGAAAAAATAACTTTCCTATTTCTAATTTTTCCGAGACAGAAAATAAAAACGAAAAAAGGAAAGTAAATCAAAATATTAATATATGGTATTATATACCAAAAATTTCAGAAAAATATCCTCTACCTGAATAACATTTTTCCAAAGCAAAAAAAATAAACTTAAAAAAATGTTTTTTTTAGAAATTCCCAATTTGCTTTATTTCCTTTTGCAATTATTTTTGCAAAATAACTTTGGGTTTTCTTGGCTCCATTATTTTCCGAAATTGCCCGCACTTTGGAGTGTCATTTTCCTCCGCTCTCTCTCTTGCGTGCAAGAGAGTATTTTCTCCGGGCATTTCTCGCGCGAGGAAAAAAATAGAAATGCAAATCAAAGACGAAGGAAAATTCACGAGCTAAATTTATTTCAAACAATATGCATAGATGCTTAGCTACATAGTAAAACATTCCCAATTAGGAAAATTGGGATGTTACAAACCTACCCACCTTAAGATGAATCTCGCCCTCGAGATTCGGGTTGGCTAGAAAACAGGTGCGGGTGGTCTCGACGAAGATCCTCTTCTCGTTCCCAGGTGGCTTCCTCCTCGGTGTGGTGGCTCCACAACACCTTGCAGAACTTGATGATCTTGCTGCGGGTAACTCTGTTGGCAGTCTCGAGAATCCGGACGGGTTTCTCCTTATACGTCAGATCACTGTCAAGCTGTATGGCCTCTAGGGGCACTGTATCTCTCAACGGAACATCGACCATCTCAGCGTGGCATTTCTTCAACTCGGAAACATGGAAGACATCATGAACTCCGGACAATCCTTCCGGCAGTTCCAGTTTGTATGCAACTTCGCCTCTACGTTCAAGAATTTTGTAGGGGCCAATGAAACAAGGTGCTAATTTTCCTTTCACACCGAATCTCTTGATTCCTCGAAGTGGAGACACCCGAAGATATGCTCGATCTCCCACTTCGTACGTTACTTCCTTGCGTTTGCTGTCAGCATAACTCTTCTGCCTGGACTGTGCTATCTTGAGTCGTTCACGAATTAGTTTGACCTTCTCTTCAGAATCTCGGATAAGGTCGGGACCAAAAAGTTGTCGGTCTCCAACTCCATCCAACATCAACGGTGTCCTGCACCTCCTTCCGTATAGAGCTTCGAAAGGGGCCATCTTCAGACTGGTCTGGTAGCTGTTGTTGTATGAGAACTCGGCATATGGTAAATTGTCATCCCAACTAGACCCATAGTCTAGTGCGCAAGCTTTCAACATGTCCTCCAGAATCTGATTGACTCTCTCGGTCTGTCCATCTGTCTGCGGGTGAAAAGTTGTGCTGAACTCCAATCTCGTTCCCAAGGTTTCATGCAGTTGGTGCCAAAATTTTGATGTGAACTGAGTCCCTCTATCAGACATAATGCTCTTTGGTACTCCGTGCAGACATACGATCCTCGTCATATATATCTTGGCCAGCTTGGCACTCGTGTAAGTAGTCTTCACCGGAATAAAGTGAGCTACCTTGGTCAAACGATCGACCACAACCCAAATAGAATCATAGCCAGGACGGGTCCGAGGTAATCCTGTGATGAAGTCCATACCAAGCTTTTCCCACTTCCATTCGGGTATCGGCAGAGGTTGGAGCAAACCTGCTGGCTTCTGATGCTCGGCTTTTACTCGCCGACAAACATCACATATTGCTACGAACTCGGCAATGTCTTTCTTCAATCCTGTCCACCAGAAACTTTCTTTCAGATCCAGATACATCTTGGTGTTGCCGGGGTGTATCGAGTACGGGGAATCATGGGCCTCCTGAAGTATCAACTTCCTGAGTTCGGGATCATTGGGCACATAGATGCGATCCTCAAACCACAAAGTTCCGTGTTCATCCTCACGAAAACCTTTAGCTTTCCCGTCTTCCATTTTCTGCTTAATCTCAGCTATCTCCTTGTCTGATTTCTGTGCTTCGCGGATCTTTTCTGTCAAAGTGGACTGAATTTCCAGAGTGGCAACAAATACTCTTGGAACTATCTCCAATTTGAGCTCTCGGAGATCATCGACTAACTCCTGGGGTAATCCTCCAGCTGTGAGTGTGTTCACATAACTCTTGCGGCTCAATGCATCGGCTACAACATTTGCCTTGCCTGGGTGATAATGCAATCTCATGTCATAGTCCTTGGCATATACTACCTCCGTAGAGTGTAAACTATTCGAATAGCCGTGTCCATGGTCAAGGATAGTTGGGTAATCTTGCTTAAACTACGTCCAGTTGTTTCTGCATAAACCAAGTGTGTGTGAGTGGTGATAAAAAGGAGTTATTATGAAAGTAATGATATGACCAAGTTTGGTGACTTGGCATATAGGGTGAACCCGGATGGTTCAGCCCTCAACAGATATATTGATATCTGTAACCTGTTCTTCAAAAGTAATTCTTTAACTTGATGCATATTCATGATCAAACCACCATGATGAGTTCCACCAAAGATGCATATTATTGTTATGCTTCATTTTCATTGTTCGTGTCATGGGCTGTTTGCGAGTACATTCGAAGTACTCATTGGCTTGCCATTGGTTATGTTATTGACCAGACATGGAAGGACCGGAGTTTGGAGATGAGTATGTCTTCGTAGACGCCCCTGCGAACTAGGACGCTTCCAAGTCAGAATGCGTGTCGGTGTAGGCTTGATGGCATGGGCACCCGCTTAGCCCCTATGATTTACGCTTCTAATTGTATTTGAGAGATTTGGCCTTAGGCCCTGCTTTGTGAACCTGACCATTTGGTCTTGTGTTGTAATAATGTCACGCCCAAGATGCGACCCTATCCTTAATTTGGCACGAAGGCCTCATCAGGGATAGAAGCGCATCTCGTCGTGTCGCAAGAATGGATATCGTTACAAGTACATGTACTGAAAAGAAGAGTATTATATAGAGTTGGCTTACACTCGCCACAAGCTACATCAGAGTCACATCAGTACATTACATAATCATCAAGGATAAGAGGAGGGTCTGACTACGGACGAAAACAAATGAGAAAAATAAGAACGACGTCCATCCTTGCTATCCCAGGCTGCCGGCCTCGAACCCATCCTAGATCGATGAATAATAAGAAGAAGAAGCAATTCCAAATGAACAATCAACGCACTCGCGTCAAGTAACCTTTACCTGTACCTGCAACAGGTGTTGTAGTAATCTGTGAGCCACAGGGGACTCAACAATCTCATTTCCAAAGGTATCAAGACTAGCAAAGCTTAATGGGTGAGGTATGGTTAAGTGGTGAGGTTGCAACAGCGACTAAGCATATATTTGGTGGCTAAACTTACGAGTACCAGAAATAAGAGGGGGAAGAACTACGCATAGCGGACGTGAACTGCAGATGATCAACTGAATGATCCTGAACACCTACCTACGTCAGACATAACCCCACCGTGTCCTCGATCGAAGAAGGAACTCACGAAAGAGACAGTCACGGTTATGCACACAGTTGGCAAGTTTTAATTAAATTAACTTCAAGTTATCTAGAACCAGTGTTAAACAAAGTTTCCACGTTGCCACATAACCGCGGGCATGGCTTTCCGAAAGATTTAACCCTGCAGGGGTGCTCCAACTAGTCCATCACAAATTACCACAAGCCGCATAGAAATCCTCCATCACGAAGCTCGCGATCTCGTCGGATTCCCTAGTGGAAAACCTCAACTCTGAGATTACCCAAAGCATCACCGGAATCCCGATGCACAAGATATCTCGTCAAAGGTAAAACTAATCCAGCAAGGCCGCCCGACGTGTCGACGATCCCGATGGGATTCGCGTACCTCGTTCTCAGGACACGACGGATGAGCGATGGTTACGACGCCAAACACCGAGTTGCCCCGGGTAGCGTTAATAAGCTGCTCTGTTTTGGACCAACGCTCATGAAGAGCACTGGCCCGGGGGTTGATTAAAATAGTCCGCGGGTGCCGGCGGGTCCCTATGCAATTTTATTAGGTGATTAGGCAAATGTAGTACCAATGTTGGGCCTTGCCAGACCAGTTTAATCTAAAACGAATTATCAAGGGGGTCCCCATAACAAACCCAATCGTGTTAGGAATGCTCGATTATGGAACATAACACCGGTAGCCGGAAACTAAGAGGGGCAAAGGTGGAACAAAACACCAGGCTAGAAAGGCCGAGCCTTCCACCTTTTACCAAGTGTATAGGTGCATTAAATTAAATAGCATTTAATATGGAGATATAACAAGGAACCCATGCTTTCACATGGAAGCAACTGCACCTGCAACTAGCAACGCTACACAGGGTTAAGCAAGCGATGACATAGCCAATCAGTGGTTTGCTAGGTCGAACAGGTTGAAGGTTATCATGGCATTGTTGAGAGGCTAATATTTAACATGTGGTAGGCGATGAGAGATAACGATAGAGACGGTAAAACTAGCATGGCAATGATAGTAATGGTATCTGGGGAAATGATCATCTTGCCTGAGATCCCGCTTGGAAGAAGAATAACTCGGTGAAGCAGACGAACCAACGTGGACGAACGGGTCCTCACATTCCGACACGCTTGCGGAACTCTATCGAGACGGAGGGAAATGGAAACAAGCATCAACACACGATATACACCACACGATGCACAACACATATGATGCATGAACGGTCTAATGCAAGGCATGACAAACACAACAAAAAACACTACACATTAAGTGAAGCTCGATATGCAACGAGCGGCATATCGACGAAACCCCACGTCAAATTATTTAGTTCACTCCCGTTCAGGTACACGGATATATTAAATGTTGTTAAACATGGAACGAGGGTGAAGCACAAATTAATCTACCTAGCTAGGCATTTTAAATGAGACCGGAAAAGAACATATAGCATCTCCGAAATGACCCCATGTGTTAAATCTTAATTCTGTCCAGATTTGTCCTAATCACATTTTAGGTTTGTTAAACGGAAAAACAAAGTGGTTCACGTGATTCTACTCGTCGTTCTGCTCCATTTACATATATGGCACAACTCCAACGGAGCTACGGACAAATAGTTACGACCTAAACCGTTTTCAACACGGCGACATGCAAACCGATGCAAACAACCCACTAAACAGTTCTAGTTATGCATGAGAGTTGGACAAAATTGCTCTACGCAAAATTCTAGCCAAGTTACATATTTAACTCGTCGGAAACCGACGCACGGAATAAAAGTTAGGCGCGTTTGAAAATTATGCTTTTTTCTGAAATTAATAATTCGCATGACTGAAAAGAAATGGGGTTTATTGGGATCGATCCCAAGACCCCCACGGTTGCAAGCCTACAGGCTAACCAGCTGGGCTAGCAATGAGCCGCTGATGCAAGGAGGATATGGCACAAGATGTAACACACGCTCGCGCAACAGCCATAGACTAAAATGAATTAACACAAAACAAAACCCAAAATATAGACCGATTGGGGTTTGATCCCTGGTCTCTTGGGTGGAGGCTAACTGCACTAGCCAACTCGGCTGTGACTCCCCTCGTGTTCTAACCTACATGCGTCTCTAAATAATCCTACGTGACAGAACGAATCTTGGAAAGAAAAGGTCCAGGTACAGTTACGGGAATACACCTCACTATGGGGGAAGAGTCCAGCGGCATGCCAACGATCTCCGGCGCCGATTCCGGCGAGGAACGACAGAGAAGGGTCGGGTGGTGGTGGCTCTCGCCGGATCTGGCCGGGGTGGCTCCATTCTCGACGGATCTGACGCGATCTGGCAGAGCTTGGCCTCCATGGCTGTGTATCTACGGGGAAGAAAAGGGCTTGCAGAGAAAGCTTAGAGAGGTGGGGAGAAAACGGAGAGAGGAGGAAGAAGGCCGGCGCGAGGAGCTACCCAGGTGAGCGGCGGCGACTGTCCTTCGGTGACGCTCGCCAGTGCGGCTGCCGTCGGCTCACCACATGGTCTCGGGCACGCGGGATCTCGGGAGGAGGCATGGGCGAGGCGGCGACCGGATCTGGCTTGGCGGCGAGCGGAGGCGTGCGCGGGAAGGAAGGGGCGACGAGGAGGGGGCCCCGACGGCCAAGGCGGCCGGCGGCGGCGCGGCGACCAGTGGGAGACGCTTGGGCAGGCAGGGCGTGCTCCTGCGGGAGGAACTCGGGGAGAGGGAGAATCCCCTGTGGTCGCCCGGACATTGTCCACTAGAGTGGACATTGTCCGGTAGGTGGGACTTTTGGACGAATCTGAGCCCCATATCTTAGATCCGAAGGCTGAGAAATGCTATGGAGCTTGGGCTGTGGGATTTGAAGGGTGTGGGCTAGCAGGTGGGGTTTTTTTTGAGGGGGTGGCTGCAAAAATGGCTAGGGGAAACCCTAGTGAAGTGAGATGGTCTCTCTAGGGGGGTGATACTTATATAGGGTTGGTCTCTGGTCGGGTGGACCTGGTTCGCCCGATCGCGATCCGATGACCACGAACGAAGGAAGTGATTAGGTGGCACTACCGACCTGTGTAGACGGGCTAAGTAGGGGAGAGAGGGAAATAGTGCGGCGCGGCAACATGATTTAAAACACCGGCACACTTCCGACGACAGGACGAATACTGTGCCGCTACGGTCGACCGTTCGGGTACCAGACGGACTCCGATTGCGACGAAACTTGACAGGCGGCCTACCTATATTAAAATAAAACCGCACGACAAATTCTAGCTCAATCGGAGAAAGTTTTATACACGCTTTAAAAACAAAGTTACGACGGTGCCGCAGGCGCGTGCGTGTGCGGTCGGACTCAGAATGAACTACGACGTTAACCGACAACTAACAACGGATGCAAGTTTTGCAAACTGGCGGCAACGAGATGCCGATGCAATGCAGATGATGCGCATGATGCGATGATTATGCGGCAAATAAAATAAATCACATGACAAAAATGGAATAGAAGGGGAATCGTCTGGAACGTTGGCATCGGGCTGGAATAGAAGAGGATCTCGCCCCGAGATCCAAGAATGAAAGGGGGAGAGGATGAGAAAGCACAATAGGTAAAAACTTAGTCGCTTCTTTGACAACCGAGTGAAACCAACGATCCTTGAAGGTTACAAAGAGATGAGAATGATATTAGAAAGAAGGAAGAATTCACGGAAAATTTCGGCAGCACTCCGGTAGGAAAATGGGACAAAAAATTCGATAAGATGGAAGAAATAGACAATAATCATAACAAACAACTAAGTAGAGCAAGGGAACACCATGAACTTGATAGAACAACATAATATACCCAAAAGAGCAACATCACAATGCCTCCGGAAAAGAGAATATGAACTAGCTCAAGCAAAAGAAGAGAATGAAGAGAGAATGACAACTACTAACTCCAATGAACTTGACAAGCACCCTTGCAAGGAGAATTGAATGAATTTGTTGGAAACAACAACGAAAAGAACAAGATAGTAGTGGGCTTATGGAGATCTTTCAAACTAATGAAGTGAGAACCCGCCACTAACAGAAACGAGGATTGTTTGGGAGAAACAAGAAATGAACAATTACTTGCACCAAGAGGATACATTGAGAACTTGGATTAATGACAATCACCATGATAGCATAATCCATAGAAAAAACTTTAGGTGAAATCCAAACCAAGATAGCTCAATGAAGAAATCCTGGGTTGAAATATCTCATGATCATAGAATTGGTGGTTTTAATTATCTCATACTTGAATGGAAGTCTCTTCAAGGCTCCTATACTAACAAGAATGCTATAATACCACCTCAAATGATAAAGGAAGAACAATTGCCATATAAATGCAATAGAAAGGATTCTTGAGGTTCTTCAACAAGAATCTTGAAGAACACTTGAGAAAGGATCGAAACCTTGAAAAACCACCATGGCGGACCACCGTCTACAAAAGAATGATGCAAAGATATCAAGGAAGAAAAGAATAAGATTATGACCTGACCAGATTTAGATGAAGCCTCACAACGAGATACTGATATACTTGGAACTCCGGAAAAGAAATATAGGCACTTGAGAAAAGAAATGATATCATGAGTCCTCCGAAAGAAGAATTGAAATCACTATGAACAAGAATAAGAATTATGTTATGCTTATCCTTCATCAAGTTTAATTGATGACAAGTAACGGATTTAGCATACCACTTATACTTCTTGAAATAATCTTGAAGAGACAAAGAGATAATCACCACTTGAGGCATGATTGCAGGATGCACCGGTGAGAATTGAAATGAATGAGGCAACCATGAATGACTGGAGATACATGAGAATGAAGAGATCACGAGCCACCTGAGAGAAAACTTGAACAAGGCACCGGGTAATCGAGAGACGAACGAAGAGACAACAATGGTGAAGAATTGAGGATGAAAGCTGAAAGCTGAGAATGAAGAATCTTCTAAAATGATGGCCTTCGGAGGATCGAGAAATAAAAACAACTCATAGAAGCACCGGATAGCAAGAAGGGATCACTCATGATTGGAGACAAATTCAAGATGATAAGACGAAGCTGAAATGATGAATCTTCAAGAGAATGGACCAAGATTGAGAGAAACACTCCTTCAGTCTTGAAAGAAGAGAATGATGAGAAGAACACCACCAGGAATTACTGAGACACTCCGGAATAGAGAAGAATGAAAGGTTGAGCCAAATAAGAGAATTTAATTCAAATAGAACTTGAAGAAGTAATATGACTGATGGAAGTCATACTTATGTCATAGTTGAAAAGATTAATGATCTCTGGGAAACGATTAAAGAGCGAGGAAGGATCCTGGGAAAGAACCTGTGGGTTATGGGCCCACTCAAAGAAACACCGTTGAAAAGATTGCTTAGAAGAGAGATATTGCACCGGTATGAAGAGAACTAGATAAGGTTGAGAACCTCGAGATAATTGAAAAGATTGGAAACAAAAACTTCTAAGATAGCTTCAACGCTCCGGACCGAAACAGAGAGGAATAAATAACAAGATAGGCTCATAAGAATTCCCAACATAGGAAAGAATTACAAGGATGAATGGATATGATGACACGGACAACTAAATTGAATTCACCGGAAAAGATGACAAGAATGAATAAAGATGAACATGAAGCTCGTGAGAATCTTCACGATGAATCACCAGATAGGACACGGAATAAAAGATAGCTGAAGCACAATGAAATGAATGCGCTTGGATGAAATCCAATCATCGAATAAAAAGGGCGGGAGGGCGGGGAAAAACAAAGACAATGTGGGGCAGATGAGATGAACTCCAGAATAAAATGAGAGAATGATCTTGTGGAAATTGGAGAGGATTGAATCCATTGAAGAGAAGCACAACGGTAAAATGGAATTGATACGATGACTCCGGTTAACAAGAATTGACAAGACAACTGATTAAGCAAAAGAATTGGAATTCCATAAAAATATGAGAACACCTCTTGGAAAAGATCTGAAATCACCACTTGCCATCGAAGCAACTTGAATTACCATATTCAACAAAACAAGGGATGAGGCTTATTAAACAAGCCAGAACAAACTCATGAGAAAGATTTCGTCCGATATTTTCATGGACAGGATCGCACGGGCTCAATTTTACAGTAGCCATCAAGTGCAAGGCAGTGCACCCGACATACGAAGCATCCCCGAGTCGTAGCAAGCTACAAGGACTCTTTAAGACACAACGTGTAACGCTGTAAGTCGACCGTGAACAAACGAATCCACTAGATGTCGAACCCCAACCTAACATCATGCATTTGTTGGAAAAATGTCCTATAAGTAGCTACTTGAATTCCCACCTATGAATTCCCGAAATATTTGGTCATTCAATCTGGTACACGGATACAAGGAGTAATAATCACACAACTCCTATACTAACCCGTCACCTGTATCACATCCGTCAACACACAACCAGAATCTCGGACCTTCATCTACAACAGACCCTCGTGATCACAACGATACAAAGTATGGCAGTACTCCCGAACAATCTGCACCAGTACTGGGGACATCAGGGTTATCTCGCCACTACTAGTATTGAAGCAATTACGAACATCCTTCGTTTTGAGATATTAAGAAATCTGAATGATAACGATGTTCTCGAGAATCCCCTGGAGCTCAACTCCCCGGAAGAAAATCAAGTCAGACAGGAGGCACCAAGACAGAACTCCGTCACATCGGCATCATATAGATTCCAAAAATATCCGCGTGATCCTAAATTTTTTTTGAGTGGGAAGAGGAGTAGAGTAAATTATTACGTCAAGATTCCTCACCAGAGCATAGAAGAGGAGAAAAAAAGAATCCTACTCTCCGATATATAACTAGACTAAAAGTAGTTTTTTTACTAGACTCGACTCGGCCAAGTTCGATCAATCAAGGGGGCTCCTAGGTCGGTACTGCTCTGATACCAACTTGTCACGCCCAAGATGCGACCCTATCCTTAATTCGGCACGAAGGCCTCGTCAGGGATAGAAGCGCATCTCGTCGTGTCGTAAGAATGGATATCATTACAAGTACATGTACTGAAAAGAAGAGTATTATATAGAGTTGGCTTACACTCGCCACAAGCTACATCAGAGTCACATCAGTACATTACGTAATCATCAAGGATAAGAGCAGGGTCCGACTACGGACGAAAACAAACAAGAAAAATAAGAACGACGTCCATCCTTGCTATCCCAGGCTGCCGGCCTGGAACCCATCCTAGATCGATGATGATGAAGAAGAAGAAGAAGCAATTCCAAATGAACAATCAACGCGCTCGCGTCAAGTAACCTTTACCTGTACCTGCAACTGGTGTTGTAGTCATCTATGAGCCACAGGGGACTCAGCAATCTCATTTCCAAAGGTATCAAGACCTACAAAGCTTAATGGGTGAGGTATGGTTAAGTGGTGAGGTTGCAGCAGCGACTAAGCATATATTTGGTGGCTAAACTTACGAGTACTAGAAATAAGAGGGGGAAGAACTACGCATAGCGGACGTGAACTGCAGATGATCAACAGAATGATCCTGAAGACCTACCTACGTCAGACATAACCCCACCGTGTCCTCGATCGGAGAAGGAACTCACGAAAGAGATAGTCACGGTTACGCACACAGTTGGCAAGTTTTAATTAAATTAACTTCAAGTTATCTAGAACCAGTGTTAAACAAAGTTTCCATGTTGCCACATAACCGCGGGCACGGCTTTCCGAAAGATTTAACCCTACAGGGGTGCTCCAACTAGTCCATCACAAATTACCACAGGCCGCATATAAATCCTCCATCACGAAGCTCGCGATCTCGTCGGATTCCCTAGTGGAAAACCTCAACTCTGAGATTACCCAAAGCATCACCGGAATCCCGATGCACAAGATATCTCGTCAAAGGTAAAACTAATCCAGCAAGGCCGCCCGACGTGTCGACGATCCTGATAGGAGTCGCGTACCTCGTTCTCAGGACACGACGGATGAGCGATGGTTACCACGCCAAACGCCGAGTTGCCCCGGGTAGCGTTAATAAGCTGCTCTGTTTTGGACCAACACTCATGAAGAGCACTGGCCCGGGGGTTGATTAAAATAGTCCGCGGGTGCCGGCGGGTCCCTATGCAATTTTATTAGGTGATTAGGCAAATGTAGTACCAATGTTGGGCCTTGCCAGACCAGCTTTAATCTAAAATGAATTATCAAGGGGGTACCCATAACAACCCGGATCGTGTTAGGAATGCTTGATTATGGAACATAACACCGGTAGCCGGAAACTAAGAGGGGCAAAGGTGGAACAAAACACCAGGCTAGAAAGGCCGAGCCTTCCACCTTTTACCAAGTGTATAGGTGCATTAAATTAAATAGCATTTAATATGGTGATATAACAAGGAACCCATGCTTTCACATGGAAGCAACTACACCTGCAACTAGCAACGCTACACAGGGTTAAGCAAGCGGTGACATAGCCAATCAGTGGTTTGCTAGGTCGAACAGGTTGAAGGTTATCATGGCATTGTTGAGAGGCTAATATTTAACATGTGGTAGGCGACGAGACATAACGATAGAGATGGTAAAACTAGCATGGCAATGATAGTAATGGTATCTGGGGAAATGATCATCTTGTCTGAGATCCCGCTTGGAAGAAGAATAACTCGGTGAAGCAGAGGAAGCAACGTGGACGAACGGGTCCTCACATTCCGACACGCTTGCGGAACTCTATCGAGACGGAGGGAAACAGAAACAAGCATCAACACACGATATACACCACACGATGCACAACACATGTGATGCATGAACGTTCTAGTGCAAGGCATGACAAACACAACAACCAAACACTACACATTAAGTGAAGCTCGATATGCAACGAGCGGCATATCGACGAAACCCCACGTCTAATTATTTAGTTCACTCCCGTTCAGGTACACAGATATATTAAATGTTGTTAAACATGGCATGAGGGTGAAGCACAAATTAATCTACCTATCTAGGCATTTTAAATGAGACCGGAAACGACATATAGCATCTCCGAAATGACCCCATGTGTTAAATCTTAATTCTGTCCAGATTTGTCCTAATAACATTTTAGGTTTGTTAAACAGAAAAACAAAGTGGTTCACGTGATTCTACTCGTCGTTCTGATCCATTTACATATATGGCACAACTCCAACGGAGCTACGCACAAATAGTTACGACCTAAACCGTTTTCAACACGGCGACATGCAAACCGATGCAAACAGCCCACTAAACAGTTCTAGTTATGCATGAGAGTTGGACAAAATTGCTCTACGCAAAATTCTAGCCAAGTTACATATTTAACTCGTCGGAAACCGACGCATGGAATAAAAGTTAGGCGCATTTGAAAATTATGCTTTTTTCTGAAATTAATAATTCGCACGACTAAAAAGAAATGGGGTTTATTGGGATCGATCCCAAGACCCCCACGGTTGCAAGCCTATAGGCTAACTAGCTGGGCTAGCAATGAGCCGCTGATGCAAGGAGGATATGGCACAAGATGTAACACACGCTCGCGCAACAGCCATAGACTAAACTGAATTAACACAAAACAAAAGCCAAAATATAGACCGATTGGGGTTTGACCCCTGGTCTCTTGGGTGGAGGCTAACTGCACTAGCCAACTCGGCTGGGACTCCCCTCGTGTTCTAACCTACATGCGTCTCTAAATAATCCTACGTGACAGAACGAATCTTGGAAAGAAAAGCTCCAGGTACAGTTACGGGAATACACCTCACAATGGGGGAAGAGGCCAGCGCCATGCCAACGATCTCCGGTGCCGATTCCGGTGGGGAACGACAGAGAAGGGTCGGGTGGTGGCGGCTCTCGCCGGATCTGGCCGGGGTGGCTCCATTCCCGACGGATCTGACGCGATCCGGCAGAGCTTGGCCTCCATGGCTGTGTACCTGCAGGGAAGAAAAGGGCTTGCAGAGAAAGCTTAGAGAGGTGGGGAGAAAATGGAGAGAGGAGGAAGAAGGCCGGCGTGAGGAGCTACCCAGGTGAGCAGCGGCGCCTGTCCTTCGGTGACGCTCGCCGGTGCGGCTGCCGGTGGCTCACCACATGGTCTCGGGCGCGCGGGAGCTTGGGAGGAGGCATGGGCGAGGCGGCGACCGGATCTGGCTTGGCGGCGAGCGGAGGCGCGCGCGGGCAGGAAGGCGCGACGAGGAGGGGGCCCCGACGGCCAAGGCGGCCGGCGGCGGCGCGGCGACCAGTGGGAGACGCTCGGGCAGGCAGGGCGTGCTCCTACGGGAGGAGCTCGGGAGAGGGAGAATCCCCTGTGGTCGCCCGGACATTGTCCACTAGAGTGGACATTGTCTGGTAGGTGGGACTTTTGGACGAATCTGAGCCCCATATCTTAGATCCGAAGGCTGAGAAATGCTACGGAGCTTGGGCTGTGGGATTTGAAGGGTGTGGGCTAGCAGGTGGGGTTTTTTTTTGAGGGGGTGGCTGCAAAAATGGCTAGGGGAAACCCTAGTGAAGTGAGAGGGTCTCTCTAGGGGGTGATACTTATATAGGGTTGGTCTCTGGTCGGGTGGATCTGGTTCGTCCGATCGCGATCCAATGACCATGAACGAAGGAAGTGACTAGGTGGCACTACCGACCTGTGTAGACGGGCTAAGTAGGGGAGAGAGGGAAATAGTGCGGCGCGGCAACAAGATTTAAAACACTGGCACACTTCCGACGATAGGCCGAATACGGTGCCGCTACGGTCGACCGTTCGGGTACCAGACGGACTCCGATCGCGATGAAACTTGACAGGCGGCCTACCTATATTAAAATAAAACCGCACGACAAATTCCAGCTCAATTGGAGAAAGTTTTATACACGCTTTAAAAACAGAGTTACGACGGTGCTGCAGGCGCGTGCGTGTGCGGTCGGACTCAGAACGAACAACGACGTTAACCGGCAACTAACAACGGATGCAACTTTTGAAAACTGGCGGCAATGAGATGCCGATGTAATGCAGATGATGAGCATGATGCGATGATGATGTGGCAAATAAAATAAATTGCACGACGAAAACGGAATAGAAGGGGAATCTTCTGGAACGTCGGCATCGGGCTGTCACAAATAATTGGTATTTGGATGTAAGACTCTCTTATTCGGTATGTGTGTTCGGTGAGCATTGATCTCTGGGATCACTGAGCACGGCGATCTCGGCTCGTAAGTCGGGGTCCCCACACTGCTGTTGTTAATAAGCTGCTTGAAAAGCATTCTATGAAGAACAAATTTACTCCTGATCCTGAATTTGCTTCATCTCCTATTTGCATTGAGGATGCTGATTTTGATTTCTCTGTCGATCTTTCACTTATATCCATAGTTAAAGCTGACCCCTTTTATGGCAGAGAAAATGATGATGCTATTGCACACCTTATTAAACTCATTGAGTTGGGTGGCTTATTCACTATAGAGGACAAGAAGAGAAATTATTATGTTACTAAGCTACTTCCTTTCACTTTGAAGGGTGATGCTAAAGCATGGTATGATGCACTACCATGTGGTTCCATTATGAGTCGTCAAGATTTAGCTCAATCTTTTGTTGCTAAATATTTTCCTGCTCATAAGCAACATGCTGCTTTACAAAGAATATATAACTTTAAACAGTTGCAGGATGAGCACCTCCCTAAAGTTTGGGAGAGGTATTGCACTTTACTCAAGGATAGACCGGGACATGGAATCTCTAAGAATGAATTGCTTGATATGTTTTATGCTGGTCTAATCGATGAATCTAGAACCTATCCGCATAGCTGTCCTGGGTTTGTTTTCAGGGAAAGAACACCGGACGATGCTGAAGAACCAATGGGCAAGATAGCCAAAAATCATGATGATTGGTCCGTTCCTGAACCACCTCCACCATCGAAGAAGAGGGGTATGCTTTTCTTGAGCCCCGAAGTGATGCAATAAGCCAAGAAGTATATTAAAGAGAGAGGTATTAAAGCTGAAGATGTGAAGAATCTACCTCCTATTGAGAAGTTATGTGAGCCTACCACTCACCATCTATGGTAGAGGTACACTCTCTTTTAGAATTCAATGCAAGTGACATCCCTCATGGTAAGCCTCCTGATCAATGTTTAGATGAGCTTGATAATTTCATTGTCAAGCAAAGTCACTTTAATGACAGGATTCAAAGACAGTTGCATGATAATTCCCTTGCTATCAAAAGTTTGCTTGATGTTTTAAGTTGAACTGTTAATGATGTTAAAGGTCTTGTTAAGCATTTTCATATGGTTCAAACTCAGCTTGAACAAATTTCTAATGTGCAAAAGGATTTGCTTGCTAACAATGTCAAACAAGTTGATACACACGCGTATAGTCGTGGTTTTGTCACGGCAGATGTCCTCGTGAAAGGACTTAGTGATGGGACCGTCGCACGTTGGTGGCGACTCAAAGAGGGTGAGCGGAAGTGAGACTCAGGTTTACCCAGGTTCGGCCCCTCCGATGGAGGTACAAGCCTACGTCCTACTTTGTGTATATTGATGGTGGATTCGATTACAAGGAGGGCATAATTCGCCTGACCTAGCTCTCGATGATTTCTAACTTAACCTATCTACCCTAGAGACTCGCCTTTATATACAGGTCGAGGCTCCTGGGTTTACAAAGTCCTGGCCAGGTTACAAATCGTGGCCTTCCATATCTCTAAGTCGCCGTGTTTTCCAAGCCAGGAAACTTCCTTGGCGATCTATGTTCTCCATCAGTCCTGAACCGCCATCTAGCTCATGGGCCCTCGTGGCCCTTATGACGAAGATCTTCCTGCACACCTCAGGCCTAAGGCAAGGCTTATACTGACCATGTATATATGAGTCGCCGCTTTCGTGACCCGGCCCAACAGGGCGGGTCAGGTTGCAGGTAATATCCCCAACATTAGGCCCCAGATTGACTTGAATTTATTCACGCCAATAAACCTTTATGCTTGTCTTCGGTGACTCGTATTACCTCCTTCTTTTCTTTAAAAAGTGACGAGCTGCCAACTTTCTCAATTTGCTTGAGTCGCCAGGTCATTTATTGGTGACATCACCTTCTCCACTATTCCCGGGATTTTGATGACATCACTTCCAATGGATCTTTTCGTCTTTATCCTCTTATCCCGAAAATCTAGGCGCCATTATTTTCGGTTTTCAATTTGTCGCCTCGATTCCCGCACCTGCCGTTTCAACTCTGCCCTAGGTCTTTAAATAGTCGCTGGGGAGTGGGGGAACATCCCCACCTACCCCCGTTCCGTCTCCTAAGCTGCTTCGTTTTAATCGAGCTCGCGTCTCGACCACCTCGCCCTCATCAAGCTTCTGTTGTGAACCACAGTTTCCCAGGCCGATCGGGGGCGCCGTCCCTGTCGCAGAACCTCTACGACCTTCTTCCAACATCGCCTTCCTCCTTCGGGTAAGTTCTCTTCCTCCATTAGGGCTAGATCTTGAACGCCTATATTTCTTAGGGCAACACCAAAACTCCATGAATGCTAGATACTTTCACCATTAACCCGTCCAAGCATGGAATTTTAGATCCTTCCGCGTAGCGATAAACCGTGGTAGTCCCATCGCGCTCCCTAGCAAGTTGTATTCTTCCTCCATTGCTTATAGATCCACACACTGTTTTTGCAACGTTCTCATGTTCTTAGCGCCTGGATTTTTGGCAAGCATTATTTCCTCAAATAGAATCACCCGTAGATCCGTAAATTATCTCTCGGTGTTGGAAACATGTTTGTCCCCAACTGGGAATATCCTTAAGAAAACGTTTAGAGCCACAACCCACCCTCAATGCTGCGGCGAGTCATAACACCCTTCTAGATATGCTTCCGACCATTAGCTGGCGAGTTACCATTCCATAGATCCTGACAACCCGCCAATCTTTTTTTTGTAGTCATAGGTACCTTCTATAAATGTAATTGGCTGCCAACAGAAGTCAATGACGCTTTTCTTGAGAAATTTTTAAAAGTGGGTAATCTTGATCCCAAGGAAGTCATTGGCTGGCGAACCGCCTTTGGGAAGCAACCCCTCAACCCGCCAAAGGGGAAGTAGTCATTTTTGCCGATCACCTTGAGCGAGGCTTCAAGCTGCCCGACTCGAAATTTTTCAGAGACGCCTTGCACTTCTTCAACCTTCATCCCCAAGACTTGGGGCCAAACTCCATCAGTAACCTCTGTCAGTTCCAAGTGTTCTGTGAAGCTTATCTGGAAATAGAGCCCACTGTATTGTTGTTCAGGAAGTTTTTCCATCTGAACCGCTAGATTGAGTTTGCCAACGGGCCTTGCTTAGAACTTGGGGGAGTTAACATCCAACAACTTCGTGAATGCGGGTTTCCGACCGTTACACTGCCTAGCCATCCAAAAGGTTGGGCAAAGACTTGGTTCTACTGCCGCGACACCTCTCCATACAATGAGATCCCTTTATCGGGTTTCAGGGAAGAACGTCTGCCCATGGACTTCAAGTTGCCGGAAAAGCTAACTGAGGAAGAAGAAGCCACATTTGTTCCTATCTTTGCAAAGCTGAAAGCCTTTACTATCAATGGTCTTACTGGGATCTATCTGATACGCTGCTGGGTGGAGTGGAGAGTCTTGCCCTTAAGCCGCCGAGATGGTTTGATGTGTGAGTACAATGGCTACTTAAACCACCCCCAATGCTTTTACAATGTGAGGCTTTTGGAATAAGACATTGTCGAGATTTTGAAGAAACTGAGTTGTGAGCCCATGGATAATTATTCCAAAATTGGGCTTATACCTTTTTGTGTCTCCAACCCAGCTCCAGAGGTAAACAATCCAAGTCGCCCTTTTAGCTTTTCAATGTACTCATTCATGTTTCTGATCTGAGCTTTTCATCATATTAATCAGAAGGATTCGGAGTTTTGGTCCCAAAGACTCAAGATGATTGTCAAGAAAACAACAAAACCCGCCCCTAAAACGAAGAAGAAAAGCAAAGGCAAAGCCGCCGCAAAAGAGTCATCCGTCGTTGGCGAGTCTCGGGCTGTCGAAGAACAATCAGATGTAAAAACTCTCTTGTCTTTATTGCTTTAATCTAATTTGTACTCATGGTTTTCTACCTTTGTTTATCGGATGATGACTTTGAGAGCCAAGATGAAGATGTCGAGGTAATTTCTATTTGTTCCGACTCAACTTCTTCTCCCCCAAGCCGACTAGGCGGATCTGTAGGAAAGTTCCCATGTCTCACCCAGATGCTCATCTGGATCCCAATTTCCTTTTGAAGAAGGGGAGTTATACACCCAAACTTCACACTCGGAGCCGCTCTGGGACCTAGTGTCCGGCTTGCCTGAGATAACAACTGGTCGTAAACGACAGAACAAGGTATGTTATTGTAAGCATCTTTCTCATCTTGTGCAAGATATTCTCATGATTTACATAATATTTGAATCCTTATCTATCAGGAATCCCCTCCTTCATCTGGCGACTCAGCTATGTCGACGCTCCCCCCAATGATTCTACTTCAGGGGTAAGTTCCTTTACTAACATGTTCTTTCGGATGCTAATATCTCCATCTCAACATTGGTGCCGTTGTTTCCGAGAGAACAAGCAAATAAGAGGAAAACCAGTGAGTCATCTTCTGCTCCCAAAGCGGCTGAAGTGTTTGGTATGAGTACCTCCGTCCCACAAGCTCCAGAAGAACCAACTGAACTCCAGGATGATACCTTTGATGATTTTCCTGATATCTGTGTCAACCCTTCAAGCCCTCAAAAGGAAGTGACTGAAAACGTCAACCCACCCAGTCCTTCTAAGGCGCCTGGAGACCTAGATTCGGTCATTGTTACTAGTACCGGCTATTCTAAGCCTGCAATCGCGGTGTTAGCCAAACACACGCCCAAAGATACCCAAGTATTTGTAGAGAAAGATATCACCAAGCTGAAGCTTCCCCACTATGAAAAATTGGAGTTTGAGGAACTATATTCTGGTTTTGTGAGCCACCTGGAGACAAGCCACGAGATGGAAAAGAGCCTGACCAACATGATGCGGATCAAACATGAGTTATGATATCTTTCATCCTTATTAACATGTCCTCCCATTAGCCCTCCAAAGGACGAGCCATCCATGATGAATCGTACATTTATGTCATCTATCAATGTGTAGCCCCCAAGGGCCGGGTCATCTCTGTAAAGATGAACCGGGTCTTTAACTTGTATTTGAACAAAAAGTTCTTCAACCTGTAGCCCCCAAGGCCGGGTCATCTTTTTGAAAGATGAACCGGGTCTTTAACTTGTATTTGAATAAAATCTTGAACCTGTAGCCCCCAAGGCCCGGGTCATCTTGTGAAAGATGAGCCGGGTCTTTAACTTGTATTTGAACAAAATCTTGAACCTGTAGCCCCCAAGGGCTGGGTCATCTTTTGAAAGATGAGCCGGGTCTATAACTTGTATTGGAACAAAATCTTGAACCTGTAGCCTCCAAGGGCCGGTCCATCTTTGTAAAGATGAGCCGGGTCTTGTTTGAAGGTATGCCCTTCCAAGAATTGAGTCATACATTAGCCCCCAAGTGTCAGGGATGTTGCTTGCAATGGTCCTGAAACTTGTTTTCCCGATGTTTGTTGCTGGAGTCTTTGACTCGGGCCGACTCAACCGTGGCCGGTTTGAAACAAAGTTTAGCAGAGGAGCAGGACGCTCGAGCTATGTTTGAAGAGAAATTTCGCCTTGACCTAACTGGCATGGAAAAAATGAAAGCAGATCACAAACGGTTTGAAGACAAGGCCCATGTTGAGCAAGGCGCCATTTTGAAAAGGGCGAAACAAGCCGAAGAGAAACTGAAAGCCGCCGTACAAGAACTCTCCGGCTTGAAGCATCACATCTCCAAAATGACCCAGGCCATATTTTGTAAGGGTCAATTACCTCCTTCTGAAAGTACTTTGTACAACCTTGCAACCACTTATGATCTTGCTTTGTCACTTGTAGGTCCGCAAGCTGCCACCCTGCAGAATGATTGCATTCCGAAGCTGAAGGCGATCTATACCTTGACAGAGCAGCTGTATGCTGGTGGTGTGATGACCATGAAGGATGTGATGGGCAACAGGGAGCCCATAAAATCCATCAAACATATGCTGGGTTGCTTGTCAACATTGTCACCCCAAATAGAGGAGCTAAAGAGGTCATCCGCCCGCAAGGGAGCGCTAACTGCCCTAAGCCGGTGTTTGGCCTATGCTCCGGAACTTAAGTCGGAAGAGGTGGCTGGTGGATTTCCAGAGCTGAAGGATGATGGGTCAGATTTCACTGAGGAGGACTACCACCATTTTGTAAAAGAGTCTCGCTTCACGGTGACTCAGCTAGCGGCCCGCCTGGATTTAAGCAAATATCAGGCGGCTTATGATGAACACATCAAAAGAGTGACTCCTCCTTCATATGAAATCACCAACCTGAATCCGCGACGCCGTAAGAATCCTTTTGATTTTGATGTTGATGTGTCCACCGTCTTGATTGATGAAGACGAGTTCCTTGCCTTGACCAATTGCAATTGGAAATTGGGCGACTTACAGATTGAAGATGGCGAAAGCTCGAGGCAGGATAACCCGGAGGCGGCTTGAGCCAAACTGACATGATGTTGATCCGCAAAGAATACTTTGATCCTTTATGGTCGGGTTATGTTTCCTAGTATGGCCTGCTGAGCCATGTAATAGTCTAGGATTTTTGAAAATAGTATGATAACTATACCTTGTGATGGTGTTGAAAGTTTGAGCCTTCATTAATATGAATCACATTTCCTAATGCTTTGTCATGTTTTACAAGAAAGATCTTTGCCCTATTTATCAGAGAAAAACAATAGGCTGGCTCAATGAGTCACGACAGATTATAATAGAGTTTTATGAAACCTTTGGGCTGTGCCACAAAGATAGTCATAAAGTTTGTCGGCTCAATGAGTTATGACAGGATAGGACGAGTTTGCAAAACTCTAGTGCTACCCCAAGAAGGCTTTTGCAACAGCCCGACTTGTTTAGACCGGCTGATCAAGCGCGAGTCAAGCTTCAGTGAAGCAAGTTCAGTGAACCCATGGTTTGTCTATTTTCCATCTGCCGGCTCCCGCTAGCACCCTTCATGTTGAACCAAGGCAAGTTCAGGGTCCAAAAAGTGGATTGACTCACCAAGAGTACATGGGACCATAGGGTGAGTCGCCAAACACACAGTCCAGTATAACCATTGTAATGCGTTAATTTTTCGCTAGCCAAGAGGGTATTCAGGCTGAACTCAATGAGCAGAAGCCCCCAAGTGACCTATGATTAGGGAAAAGTCAGACATAGGATTGCAAAAGTGTGTACGCTCTTACTGCAAAACGACTTGGGAGCTAGTAGCCCCCAAGTAAGCCAGCTTAATTCTCAAAACCATATAGGGTGCCCATGTTTGAACCGTGCAACGTGGCAACTTTGGTCCTCTTTGTCGTACTAACATACAGTTTTGAAATTAGCGCAGCGTGGCGACTTATGCTCTTTGATGCTAATAGCATCCATGCTTGGACGACTTATGGAACAATAAAGACTCATGCTTTCAAGAAGCTGAAACGGCAAAAACCCCGAAGTTCATGGGCATCGACTTTATTGCTTTATATATAAAAGGAGAGATTACAAAGACTAAATTTTAGACATAGATCAGGAGTCAGTGGCTCTAAGTATATTATGACCGTAAGTGGGCGATGTTCCATGGGCGGGTCGTGTCAACCTCTGTTGTTGGCTTATCTGGGCAAAGATCCACCAGGTAGTATGAACCGTTGTGAAGAGTTTTGCTGACGACAAAAGGTCCTTCCCATGGAGGAGATAACTTATGCATACCGGTATGATCCTGAATCAACCGGAGCACTAAGTCGTCCTCCTGAAAGGCTCGACTTTTAACTCGGCGGCTATGATAGCGTCGTAAGTCCTGCTGATAAATCGCCGATCGTGACACGGCCAAGTCACGCTCTTCCTCTAGGGCGTCCAGCGAATCTTGATGTGCTAGCTCGTTGTCTTGTTCCACATAGGCGGCGACTCGTGGCATGTCATGGCTGATGTCACTTGGTAGCACTGCCTCTGCTCCATAGACCAAGAAAAAGGGCGTGTAACCGGTATACCGATTAGGGGTGGTTCTGATGCTCCATAAAACTGAAGGCAACTCTTCAACCCAGCAACCTGGAGTTTGTTCCAGAGGTACCATAAGTCGGGGCTTGATTCCCCACAATATTTCTTGATTTGCCCTTTGTGCCTGTCCACTAGATTGGGGGTGTGCAACTGCAGAAACATCGAGTCAGATGTGCTCCCTTGTGCAAAACTCTTGCATGGCGCCTTTGGACAAATTAGTACATATTTGTAATAATACTATGAGGATACCCGAAGCGAAAAATCAACTTCTTGAGGAACTTGACGGCCGTGTCTACATCGCAGCTGCTGACCGGCTCTGCTTCAACCCACTTGGTAAACTTGTCAACTGCCACCAATAGGTGAGTCTTTTTATTGGACGACATATTGAAGGGACCAACCATGTCCAACCCCCAAACCGCAAAAGGCCATGTAATTGGAACCATACGTAATTACTGAGCGCACATGCATCCGACGCCCAAATTTTTGGCAGCCATCACATCTGCGTACTATATCCTCAGCATCTGCATGAGCTGTGAACCAGTAAAACCCATGCCTACAGGCTTTGGACACCAGAGAGCGTGATCCGACGTGATGACCACAGTCGCCTTCCTGTATCTCGTTGAGAATCGCACATCCTTCCTCAGACGAGACACACCTTTGGAAAATTCCAGAAGTGCTTCGCTTGTGTAACTCGCCTTTATGTAAGATCATGGACTTGCATCGATGAATAATTTGGCGAGCCAATAACTCATTAGTAGGTAATTCGCCTTGTTCCAGATACGCCATGTAGGGTATTGCCAATACGGAGTAGCACGGAGAGCCGCCAAAAGTTGAGACTCAGGGTCAGGAACCGCTAAGTCTTCTTCTGAAGGCAATTTTACTGACGGGTTATGCAATATATCCAAAAAGATGTTAGGGGGAACCGGCTTACGCTGTGATCGGAGTCGCGAAAGAGCGTCAGCCGCCTCGTTGAGTCGACGATCGATATGATCAACCTGATAACCATGAAAATGACCCGCCACGTCTGACACTTCATGTCTATAAGCCGCCATCAGGGGATCTCTGGAATCCCATGTGCCAGAAACTTGTTGTGCCACCAGGTCTGAGTCGCCCAAGAATCTAACTCGACTGATGTTCATCTCTTTGGCGATTCTAAGCCCGCAAATTTTCAAGATCATAAGAAAGATCATCACCCTAATCATGATTATTGCAACAACTAGGGGACATAGCAAAACTAGCATCCCCAAACTTAGGGTATTGCATATTTTTAGCATGATTTTCACTAATAGGATTTATAGTGAAATCATTGCAATCATGCTTTTCATCCAAGGAGCCCTCGTGAATCACTTCATGAATTTCTTCATCACGATTTTCAGATTCACGCATCTCAAGCAAAACTCCATAAAAATAATCAATTGCCCTCAACTCACTAGCAATTCGTTCGACAATAGTGGGTCTCTTAAAGAGACTAGCTAGTGGATGAGGATCCATATCAATGGATTTTTAGCAAGCAAAGATGCAAGCTAAAAGAAGGCACATGGTAACACAAGCAAACAGAAAGCAAGCGGAAGAAGGGCGAACAGAAAGAGGCAAAGGAGAAAGGAAAATGAAAACGACAAATGTGAAGTGGGGGAGAGGAAAACGAGAGGCAACTGGCAACAAAAGTAAATGCAAGAGAAGAGTTTGTGAGACCTACTTGGATAGATCTTGATTTCTCCTCCCCGGCAACGGCGCCAGAAATACTTTTGATGTTTTCTGTGTATCCAAGGCAATGGCGCCATAAGTACTTCTGCTACTGCAACAAAAGACCTTCCAACGGCGCCAGAAATAGGCACGTCGACGGGAGAATACTTCACTTGATCTTTCTGCTTTGGTACGCCTTAAGGGACTTCCTAGGCAAGTATGCAAAGGATTTCCCCCGTGGCCTTGGAGCCTTGCGTTGGTGTTCCCTCAAAGCAGAAAGGGTGATGTAGCGTAGCGGTGGTAAGTATTTCCCTCAGTTTGAGAACCAAGGTAACAATCCAGTGGAGGAGTATCTCAAGATCCTGCACAAACACAAAACCTTGCTCCCAACGCTATGAAGGGGTTGTCAATCCCTTATAGATTGTTTGCCAAGTGAGAACTGAAAGCAACAAAGTAAAAAAGCGAAGTAAAAGTGGAGGTGTAAACGATGGATGTGAATAGACCCGGGGGCCGTAGTGTTTACTAGTGGCTTCTCTCATTCAAGCAAGTAGACGGTGGGTGAACAAATTACTGTCGAGCAATTGATAGAACCACGCAAAGTTGTGACGATATCTATGCAATGATTATTTCTATAGGCATCACGTCCAAAACAAGTAGACCGATACTATCTGCATCTAGTACTATTACTCCACACGTCGACCACTATCCAACATGCATCTAGTGTATTAAGTCCATAGGAACAGAGTAACGCCTTAAGCAAGATGACAAGATGTAGAGGGATAATCTCAAACCAATGATAAAAACCCCATCTTTTTACCCTTGATGGCAACTACTTGATGTGTGCCTTGCTGCCCCTACTGTCACTGGGAAAGGTCACCACATGGTAGAACCCAAAACCAAGCACTTCTCCCATTGCAAGAATCAAAGATCTAGTTGGCCAAATAAAACCCAAGACTCGGAGAGACTTACAAGGATAACAAATCATGCATATAAGAAATCAGCAAAGATTCAAATATATATCATAGATAATCTGATCACAAATCCGCAATTCATCAGATCTCGACAAACACACCGCCAAAGAAGATTACATCGGATAGATCTCCATGAAGATCATGGAGAACTTTGTATTGATGATCCAAGAGAGAGAAGAAGCCATCTAGCTACTAACTACGGACCCGTAGGTCTGAAGTGAACTACTCACGAGTCATTGGAGGGGCGATGATGATGATGAAGAAACCCTCCAACTCCAAAGTCCCCTCCGGCAGGGCGCTGGGAAGGGTCTCTAGATGAGATCTCGCGGAAACGGAAGCTTGCGGCGGCGGAAAAGTATTTTCGAGGCTCCCCTAATTTTTTGCGGAATATTTGGGATTCTATAGGCCAAAGTCCTAGGTCAGGGGGTGGCCAGGGAGGCCACAAGCCTGCTCACCGCCGCCTCCCCCTGGTGGCGGAGTGGGGGCTTGTGGGCTCCTTGGAGTCCACCTGGCTTGGCCCAAAAGCCCCTGGTCTTCTTCCGTTCGGGAAAAAAAAATTCGGGGTTTTTCTTCCATTTGGACTCCGTTCCAAAATCAGATCTGAAAAGAGTCAAAAACACGGAAAAAACAGGAACTGGCACTTGGCACTGAATTAATAAGTTAGTCCCAAAAAAGATATAAAAGGTACATAAAACAACCAAAGAAGACAAGATAACAGCGTGAAACCATAAAAAATTATAGATACGTTTGAGACGTATCAGCCCCCGAGCCTTCCAACTGTCTAGACCCATCAAAATGGATAGTCCAATATGTGTGGTCAGGTCTATTCTCTGGAATTTGTAACTCGGTCCAATCGTTTATGAAATCCACTAAGGCCTGAGACTTAATGGCTGTTCGAGGCGTATATTTCACATGATGGGGTCCAAGCTCAATAGGCCATTTAGCAATCGGCCCGGTTGCTTCACAGTTCTGTATGATATCACCAAGCAGCGCAGAACTGACCACCGTGATGGGATGCTCTTGGAAGTAATGTTTCAATTTTCGACTCGACATGAAAATCCCAAAGAATAACTTCTGCCAGTGCGGGTAACGCTGTTTGGAGAGGGTTAGAACCTCACTAAAAAAAGTAGACCGGTCTTTGAACCGAGTATTCCTTCCCTTCTTCCTTGCGCTCGACGACAACTGCTATGCTTACTGCTTTAGAGTTGGTAGCAATGTACAACAACATAGGCTCTTTGTCAATCAGAGCGGCTAAGACAACCGGCTCAGCCAGTTGTTTCTTTAAGGCCTCAAAAGATTCATTGGCTTCATCCATCCAGACAAAACGATCAGTTTTCTTGAGCAGTTGATAAAGAGGGATGGCCTTCTCCCCAAGGTGACTTATGAAACGACTTAGAGCCGCAATACGACCTGCCATGCGCTGAACTTGGTTGATATTGGACGGCTTGCCAAGCGAAGTGATCGCCTCGATTTTCTCCGGGTTAGCCTCGATGCCTCATTCTGACACCAAGAAGCCAAATAATTTTCCTGAAGGAACACCAAAAACACACTTGGTCAGGTTAAGCCTCATCTGATACGCGCGTAAATTGTCGAAAGTCTCCTTGAGGTCCTCCAAAAGTGACTCTTTCTTCTGGGATATGACCACTATGTCATCAACGTAGATGTGAACATTGTGTCCAATCTGACTGTGCAAGAATTCTGGGTGCAACGTTGATAAGTCACCCCCGCGCTCGTGAGCCCGAACAGCATAGACACATAGCAGAAGGCTCCAAAGGGAGTTATAAATGACGTCTTCTCCTGATCCGCGAGAGCCATCTTGATCCGGTGGTATCCTGAGTAAGCATCCAGGAAACATAGTCGCTCGCAACCCGCCGTAGAGTCAATGATTTGGTCAATGCGAGGGAGGGTGAAAGGGTCCTTTGGGCAGGCCCTGTTGAGGTCGGTGTAGTCAATGCACATGCGGAAAGCACCGTTCTTCTTGAGCACCAAAACCGAATTAGCCAACCACTGAGGATGAAAAACCTCAATAGTGAATCCGGCGGCCAAGAGCCGGGCAACTTCCTCCCCAATCACTTTACGTCGTTCTTCATTGAACCGGCGAAGATATTGCCAAACCTGCTTTATCTTAGGGTCAATGTTAAGGTGGTGCTCATCGAATTCTCTCGGTACACCTCGCCTGTAAGAAGGTTTCCATGCAAAGATGTCCCGATTCTCACGGATGAATTCGATGAGCGCGCTTTCATATTTGGGATCCAGACATGTCCCAATGGTGAATTGCTTGGAGGAGTCGCCAGGTGTGAAATCTATCAACTTCGTGTCATTTGTCGGCTTAAACTTGAGGGGCAGCTCTGAATCGATTGTGGGTCTCTTGAGCAGTGTCATATCTGCCGGGTCAACATTAGCTTGATGAAACTTGAGTTCCTCAGCTGCGCAAGCCGACTCAGCATAAGCTGCGTCTCCTTCCTCACACTCTTGAGCTATCTTCCAGTCCCCGTTGATCGAGATAGTTCCCTTAGGGCCCGACATTTTGAGCTTAAGGTAAACATAGCATGGGCGGGCCATGAAGCGACCATAAGCCGGCCTTCCGAAAAGCGCGTGGTAAGGACTCTTGATTTTGACCACCTCAAACATGAGGGATTCACTCATGTAATTAGACTCTATGCCGAAGGCCATATTAAGCTTGATCCGTCCAACAGGGTATGCCGACTTACCCGGGATGATGCCATGGAAGACCGTGGAGGATGGCATCAAGTCGCCCTCTAAGAAATTCATCCGTAGAAAGGTATCGAAATATAAGATGTTAAAGCTGCTGCCTCCATCCATCAGAACCTTGGAAAGGGTATAGCCCCCAACCTGAGGTGCCACGACCAAAGATAAGTCGCCAGGATTATCGACACGGAGCAAGTGATCTTCCCTACTCCAAACAATGGGTTGCTCACACCAGTTGAGGTATCTAGGAAGCGCGTCTCAACCATGCTGAAAGCTTTGTGTTTCACCTTTTGGTCCCTTTTGCAAGTGCAGGTGGTGAACACATGATATTGCCCGTTGTTTAGCTGTTTAGGGTTATTCTAGAAGCCGCCGTTGTCATCTTGCCGCTGGGGGCCACCTTGCGGAGGCTGCTGCTGAAAACACCTTGCGAATTGTATTGCTGACTGTTCAGAACCTGATATTGCCCGGTATTAGCCTGTGACCCGCCCTATGGGCCCGGGTTAGGAAAGCCACCGAACGGGTTTCTATGTGAGCCGCCTGCACCAAATTGATCCTGGTGTCCGCCATGGTTGCCTCCTTGCCCGTTCTTGAGTGCTTGAGCGCAAAACTCCTGCATCACATAACAATCCTCCCAAGAGTGGGTAGACGGACCTTCCGTGGTAGCGTGCTGTGGGCAGGGGCCCTTGAGCATCTCATGACAGTTGCGTGGCTTCTTCCTGCAAACCCCTTTTCTTCTGACGCTGGTTCCCGTTCCCCGCGTTATTGTTAGCAACAAAATCCATGAGGACTTCCTGCTGTCTCTTTTGCCCTTGTCCCCCGGGGTTGTGGTTGCCTCGCCCCTGGAACTGAGGGTGGCCTTTTGATGACTCGCCTCTCTAGGCGGTGCTGACTTTGTCTTCATCCTCCCCGGGATCTTTGGTGTCGTCTGATTCGGCATACCTAGTCAAGGTGTCCATCAATTCCCCCATGTCCTGCACCTTTCGTTTGAGTCGCCCAAGCTTCAGCACCAGAGGCTCGTAGTGACAATTTTTCTCCAAGATCAATATGGCTTGGGCCGTCAAGATGCCATCTGAAGAATGGATCACTTCTGCAACCCGCCGCGTCCAGTGGTGGGCCGACTCATCTGGGCATTGAACACAGTGTTGTAAGTCAACGATGGTCATCGGGAGCTTGCAAGTCCCTCTGAAATTTTTGATGAAACGTTCCTTCAACTCGGCCCAGGTGTTGATGGAGTTAGGTGGCAGGTTCTTCAACCACATGCGTGCTATCCCTTCAAGCATCATGGTGAAATATTTGGCGCGGACTGCCTTACTCACCTCAACCATATCCATTGCAAGTTCGTAGCTCTCGATCCATGCACCTGGCTCCAGGTCCGGCGTGTAATTGGGGACCTTCCGTGGGCCTTTGAAATCTTTCGGCATACGCTCACTATGAAGGGCGGGTGCTAAACAAGGTATCCCGATGTTCTTGCCTCATGCCTTGGCTCGCGCGGGGGAAGGCAGGGTATAAGCCGAATAATCCCGGGCCCCTGTGTCGGGCATACCGGGCGGATTGATCTGCGGTAACCGTCGTTCGCTGGACACTGCGGGTGGATCATCGTGGCGGCTCCTGGTGTGACTTTCCTGGGGCATGGAGTGTAGCCGCTCGCGGCTATATGAGTATTGCGCCTGTTGCACTACCGCTGTTTTCAGCATCTCAATGGCGTTTCTTGCCTCCATCTCAGCCGGAGAGTTTCCATGAATGGGGAGCGACTCAAGGTGGCGGGTTGCTGCTAACATGTTGTCGACGGGGTTTGAGAAGTGACCCTACGGCGTCTGGAAATGGGGTGCATGAGCCGCCGTCGGCTGAGGCGACTGTGGGTTAAGTGGTGGCTGAGCTGGATCACCTCGCGGGGCGACTTGCCACGACCGATTGGGCTCCGTTCCAGGGGTATGTGGGCTGTCAAAGAGCCGAGTCGGGTTTAAATCGGCTGGCAGACGGTTATGATGTCTCCTCTAGTGGACCGCATCGGAGGCGCACTGCTGTCGCTCAAGCCGCCATCCCTCAGTTTTCAACCGTTATGTCTCTATGGTGATCTGGGCCCGCTGCGTTGCCATCCTGGCGGCTTCTCCTTCTATACTGTGCTGGATTTTGGTCATATCTTCCGTTAGTTTTGTTAAGTCGGTGTTAACCACTTCCTGGTTATCCGCCATCACAGTGATGGTCATGAGTTTGGCCATCTCTGCTACCAGATCTGCCATAGCTTGAGCCGAAGTCTTCCCCGATACGCTGGCTTCATTTTTACCCTCCGCGCTGGGCTGAGGTGGCACTGCTCCCGCCATGTAGATGGTGACTTGGCGATGGGGGCCTTCAGCTTCCTCAGAGATTACTGCTTCGGGAAACCCCCTGAGTTGTCCTTCGTGGAGATGGTAGATTGAATCGGTGTCGCCTATGGACGATCGTCGTCCGAATTGACGGCGGTGATTTCCTGGATCACCGGCTCGTCCAGCAGGCCGGTTCCTTGTGTAAAACCAACGAAAGCATGGTGTTTCCTGACCTAATGGTTGGCGGGATGGGCGTACCGGTCCGGCTCGACGATGTCGGTGAAGGTGTCCGGCTCTGGCACGGGAGACCCAATCTTGCCGATGAAAACGTGAATCTTGGGGAAGGGGACCCTGTATCCAGATTTGATTGAATCGGCCTCAGGTCCCCACTCAGAGTTGTCGATGTAGTACCTTCCGCCGTGGCTCTTCGTCATGATGCCGACCGCGTAGCTTCCTAACCCTGGAAGGGCTCCCTTTGAGAACTCAACTCCACCATGCGCAGGCCCCACGGTGGGCGCCAACTGTCGTGGTTTTGTCACGACAGATGTCCTCGTGAAAGGACTTAGTGATGGGACCATCACACCTTGGTGGCGACTCAAAGAGGGTGAGCGGAAATGAGACTCAGGTTTACCCAGGTTCGGCCCCTCCAATGGAGGGAAAAGCGTACGTCCTGCTTTGTGTATATTGATGGTGGATTCGATTACAAGGAGGGCGTAACTCGCCTGACCTAGCTCTCGATGATTTCTAACTTAACCTATCTGCCCTAGAGACTCGCCTTTATATACAGGTCGAGGCTCTTGGGTTTACAAAGTCCTGGCCACGTTACAAATTGTGGCCTTCCATATCTCTAAGTTGCCGTGTTTTCGAAGCCAGGAAACCTCCTTGGCGACTTATCTTCTCCATCAGTCCTGAACCCCCATCTAGCTCATGGGCCCTGGTGGACCTTATGACGAAGGTCTTCCTGCACACCTTAGGCCTAAGCCAAGGCATATACTGACCATGTATATATGAGTCTCCGCTTTCCTAAGCCGGCCCAACAGGGCGGGTTAGCCCGCAGGTAATATTCCCAACACGTATGGTATAAAGACCCGAGGTGGTACACACACCCAGGACCGCCTCTATTCGGAGGGGCATGCAAAGAGAATCGAGCAAGATTCTCAATTGCAGGAAGAAGACGTTGTCAGCTCCCCGAAGAAGAAGAAGAAGAAACACAAGGAAGCTGACAACTCCAATGATCCCATAATTGATGAAGACCATATTGTTGATCCTAATAGTATATCTACTTCCGATGCTGAGACTAAAGATGGTGCTGAACCTGATAAAGATCATGAGATGAATGATCCTCCTAAAGTACAAGAAGAAGAATCACCAAACAAGCGCAAGAGATATACTAGAGTAGACTTTGTTGCAAGAAGACATGGAAAGGAAAGAGAACCCTGGGTACATAAATCAATGCCCTCCTCGGGAAAGTCTTTCAAAACCAAAGAAGAGAATTACGATAAATTTTGTGATTGGACGAAACCTCTTTTCTTCAAATTCCTTTGGCTGATGCTATTAAGTTGCCTCCGTACTCGAGGTATATGAAAGATATTGTTACTAATAAAAGAAAAGTTCCTAATGAGGCAATATATACTATGCTTGCCAATTACTATTTCAGTGGTAAGATTCCTCAGAAGCTTGGTGACCCAGTTATACCCACCATTCCTTGCTCCATAAAAAATAATTATGTCAGAACTGCTTTATCTGATCTTGGTGCAGGAGTGAGTGTTATGCCTTTCTCTCTTTACAAAAGGCTTTGTCCAGATAAACTAATTGTTGAGGAATGTTGCATGGGAAACAAAAATTTTCCTACGGACACGAAGACCTATCATGGTGATGTTCATCTACGAGAGGGAGATCGGATCCACATACCCTTGTAGATCGCTAAGAGGGAAGAATTAAGAAACACAGTTGATGTAGTGGTACAACTTCGTGATTCAAATCACCGTCGTCGCATGATCCGTTCCGATCTAGAGCCGAACGGACGACACCTCCGCGTTCAGCACACGTACAACTCGATGACGATCTCCGCCTTCTTGATCCATCAAGAGAGACGGGGAATTAGATGAGTTCTCCGGCAGCGTGTCGGCATGCCGGTGATGGTGATGATATATTCCTGTAGGGCTCCGACCGAGCTCCGCAGAAAACCGATCTAGAGGAAGAACTACGAAATAGAGGTTTGAGTTGCACGTGGCAAAGTTGTGTCTCAAAACCCCTCAAACCTCTAGTATATATAGGAGGAGGGGAGGGGCTAGCCTTGGGGCTCAAGAGACCCCCAAGGGCGCCATCCGAAAGGAGGAGGAGGACTCCAACTCCAATTTGGTTTGGGGGAAGGAGGAGTCCTCCTCTTCCTTCCCAGCTCCCTCCTTTTTTTTTTCCTTTTCTTTTGGTTTTCTTTTCCTAGCGCCATAGCCCGCTTGGGCTGGCCTCACGAGCCCAAAAAGGGCTAGTGCACCACCCTTGGACTATTGGGCTCACTCCCAGGTGGGTGGGCCCCTCCCGATGAAAACCCGGAACCCATTCGTCACTCCCGGTACACTCCTGGTAATACACGAAATCTTTCCACTGACCAAATGAAACCATCCTATATATCAATCTTCGTTTTCGGACCATTCCAAAAACCCTAGTGACGTCCGTGATCTCATCCAGGACTTCGAACAACCTTCGGTCACCAACACCTATAACTCAACTATACCGAAACGTCACCGAACCTTAAGTGTGCAGACCCTGCGGGTTCGAGAACTATGTATACATGACCTGAGACACTCCCTGGTCAATACCCAATAGCGGGGCCTGGATGTCCATATTGGATCCTACATATTCTACGAAGATCTTATTGGTTGAACCTCTGTGCCAAGGATGCATATAATCTCGTATAACATTCCCTTTGTCCTTCGGTATGTTACTTGCCCGAGATTTGATCGTCGGTATCTCTATACCTATTTCAATCTTGTTACCGGCAAGTCTCTTTACTCGTTCCGTAATACAAGATCTCGTGACTTATACTTGAGTCACATTGCTTTCAAGGCTTGTATGTGATGTTGTATTACCGAGTGGGCCCCGAGATACCTCTCCGTCAAACGGAGTGACAAATCCCAGTCTTGATCCATGCTAACTGAAAGGACACCTTTGGAGATACCTGTAGAGCACCTTTATAGTCACCCAGTAACATTGTGACATTTGATACACACAAGGTATTCCTCCGGTGTCAGTGAGTTACATGATCTCATGGTCATAGGAATGAATACTTGACACACAGAAAACAATAGCAACAAAATGACATGATCACATGCTACGTTTATAATTTGGGTCTTGTCCATCACATCATTCTCCTAATGATGTGATCCAGTTATCAAGTGACACCACTTGCATATGGTCAAAAAACCTTAACTATCCTTGATCAACTGGCTAGTCAACTAGAGGCTTAATAGGGACATTGTTTTGTCTATGTATCGACACATGTATCTATGCTTTCATTCAATACAATTATAGCATGGATAATAAACAATTATCTTGAAATAGGAAATGTAATAATAACTATTTTATCATTGCCTCTAGGGCATATTTCCAACAGTCTCCCACATGCACTAGAGTCAATAATCTAGTCTCATATCACCATGCGATTTACATTGGAATGAATCTAACACCCATACAATTCTGGTGTTGATCATGCTTGGCTCGTGGAAGAGGTTTAGTCAGCGGATCTGCTACATTCAAAACTGTGTGCACTTTGCAAATATTTACGTCCTCTCCTTCGACGTAGTCGCGGATGAGGTTGAAGCGTCATTTGATGTGTCTGGTCTTCTTGTGAAACCTTGGTTCCTTTGCTAAAGCAATGGCACCAGTGTTGTCACAGAACAGAGTTATTGGATTTAGTGCGCTCGGCACAACTCCAAGATCTGTCATGAACTGCTTCATCCAGACACCCTCCATAGCTGCCTCTGAGGCAGCCATGTACTCCGCTTCACATGTAGAATCTGCTACAATGCTTTGCTTGGAACTGCACCAGCTTACTGCACCCCCATTAAGAATAAATACGTATTCGGTTTGGGACTTAGAGTCATCCGGATCGGTGTCAAAGCTTGCATTGACGTAACCCTTTACGATGAGCTCTTCGTCACCTCCATAAACGAGAAACATTTCCTTAGTCCTTTTCAGGTAATTCAGAATATTCTTGACCGCCGTCTAGTGATCCACTCCTGGATTACTTTGAAATCTGACTTCCATACTTATGGCCAGGCTGACGTCCGGTCTAGTGCACATCATTGCATACATGATAGACCCTATGGCTGAAGCATAGGGGACAATACTCATCTTTTCTCTATCTTCCGTAGTTACTGGACACTGAGTCTTACTCAACTTTATACCTTGTAATACTGGCAAGAACCCCTTCTTGGAATGCTCCATTTTGAACTTCTTCAAAACTTTATCAAGGTATGTGCTTTGTGAAAGTCCTATTAGGCGCCTCTATCTATCCCTATAGATCTTAATGCCTAATATGTAAGCAGCTTCTCCTAGGTCCTTCATTGAAAAACATTTGTTCAAATAATCTTTTATGCTCTATAAAAACTCCACATTGTTTCCAATCAGCAATATGTCATCCACATATAATATTAGAAATGCTACAGAGCTCCCACTCACTTTCTTGTAAATACAAGATTCTCCAACAACTTGTATAAACCCAAATGCTTTGATCACCTCATCAAAGTAGTTATTCCAACTCCGAAATGCTTGCACCAGTCCATAAATGGATCGCTGGAGCATACTTTGTCAGCATTCTTTGGATTGACAAAACCTTCGAGTTGCATCATATACAACTCTTCCTTAAGAAGACCGTTAAGGAACGACGTTTTGACATCCATCTGCCAGATTTTGTAATCGAAAAATGCAGCTATTGCTAACATGATTCAGACGGAGTTAAGCATCACTACCGGTGAGAACGTCTCATCGTAGTCAACTCCTTGAACTTGTGAAAAACCCTTTGCCACAAGTCGAGATTTATAAACGGTCACATTACCGTCTGCGTCCGTCTTTTTCTTGAAGATCCATTTGTTTTGAATAGCCTTGCAACCTTCAGGAATACTTCCAAAGTCCACACTTTGTTTTCATCCATAGATCCTATCTCGGACTTCATGGCCTCCAACCATTTGTTGGAATCTGGGCCCACCATTGCTTCTTCATAATTTGCAGGTTCATTATTGTCTAGCAACATGATTGATAAGACAGAATTACCGTACCACTCAGGAGCAGTACGTGATCTTGTCGACCTGCAAGGTCCAATAGTAGCTTGATCCAAAGCTTCATGATCATCATCATTAACTAACTCCTCAACCGGCGTCGCCTCGACAAAGGTCTCCCCCTGCCCTGTGATACGTCTCCATCGTATCTACTTTTCCAAACTATTTCGCCCTTGTTTCGGACTCTAATTTGCATGAATTGAATGGAAGTAACCTGGACTGACGCTGTTTTCAGCATTATTGCCTTGGTGTTATTTTTGTGCAGAAATCAAAGTTCTCCAAACGTCCTGAAAATCTACGGGGAGCAGTTTTGGAAAATAAGAAAAATATCTGCGCCAAGTTCCACCTGAGGGGGTGGGCCAGTGGGCCACAAGCCCTGGCTCCACCACCGCCCCCTGGTGGCGGTGGGTAGGCTTGTGGGGCCCACACGGCTCTGCCGCCCCCAACCTCAGGTCTATAAGTTCCCTTTCGCCCCAGAAAAAATAAAAAAGAGAAGTTTTCGTCGCGTTTGTGATACGGAGCCGCCGCCACCACCTGTTATTCATCTGGAGGGCAAATCTGGAGTCCGTCTTGGGCTCCGGAGAGGGGAAATCGTCGCCATCGTCATCATCAACCTTCTTCCCTCTCCAATTCCATGAAGCTCTTCGTCATTCGTGAGTAATCTATTCGTAGGCTCGCTAGGCGGTGATGAGTAGGATGAGATCTATCATGTAATCGAGTTAGTTTTGATGGGGATTGATCCCTAGTATCCACTATGTTCTGAGATTGATATTGCTACTACTTTGCCATGCTTAATGCTTGTCACTAGGGCCCGAGTGCCATGATTTCAGATCTGAAATTATTATGTTGTCACCAATATATGTGTGTTTTAGATCCGATCTTGCAAGTTGTAGTTACCTACTATGTGTTATGATCCGGCAACCCCGGAGTGACAATAACCGGAACCACTCCCGATGATGACCATAGTTTGAGGAGTTCATGTGTTCACCAAGTGCTAATGCGTTGGTCCAGTTCTTTATTAAAAGGAAAACCTTAATATCCCGTAGTTTCCTTTTGGACCCTGCTGCCATGGGAGGGATGGACAATAGATGTCATGCAAGTTCTTTTCCCTAAGCACATATGACGACACACGGAATGCATGCCTACATCATATTGACGAACGGGAGCTAGCCACATATCTCTTCGTGTTATAACTGTTGCATGATGAATATCATCCAAACAAATCACTGACCCATTGCCTACGAGTTTGTCCTACTGCTGCTGTTACTTGTTTTGCTCTGCTGCTGTTACTACTGTTGCTGCTGCTGTTACTTGTCTTGCTCTGCTGCTACTATTGCTGCTGCTGCTGTTACTTGTCTTGCTCTACTGCTACTGTTGCTACTACCATCGTTTGCTACTGTTGCTACTTGCTACTACTGTTCCTTGCCATTGCTATTACTCGTTACACTGCTGCTACCTGCTACAATCTTGATCGCTGGTCGTTGACGGGAACCGACAATTTCCATCAACGAGGCAACTTGGCGCCATTGATACAATCGTTAGAAATAGTCTGCTGTGTCAACAGATCGTTTCTGACACTGTTGTTATCATACTACTTTCCTGTTACTACTTTGCTTGCAGATACTAATCTTTCAGGTGCGGTTGAATTAGACAAATTCAGCTGCTAATACTTGAGAGTATTCTCTCACCTCGTGTCTGGCGTACCAACAAATTTGGGTCGAATACTCTACCCTCGAAAACTGGTGCGAACCCATGCGCTGGTGGGCCGTCAACACCATTGTTCTAGCTTCATTATCGGGGAGTGCTAGCAGCATTCTTCTAGTGCCGTTGCAGGCAAAGGTTTGTTGTCACAGAATGAGCATTCGTCTAGCTATTGCCAGAGAGTTCCAGTCAGCATTTTTCTGGCGCCGTTGCCGGGGAGGTATTGCTATATTCTCTGAGTCACTTGGGATTTATATCTGCTGATCACTATGAAGAACCTGAAGGATCCGAAGACCAATGTCTTGCCCTCAACTACGAGGGGAGGTAAGGAATTGCCATCTAGCTCTGCACTTGATTCACCTTCAGTTATGAGTAAGTTTGCGACATCACCTCCTGCTAGAAATCTTGATATGTCGCATGAGCTTGATGATGCTTATGATACTATTGCTAGAGATGCTATGCTTGATACTATGCCTGATGATACTATGCTTAATACTATGCCTGATGCTATGCCTGATACTGCTAGAGATGCTATGCTTGATACTGCTTTGCCTGATGATGCTAGAGATGCTATTTTGCCTGATGATGCTATGCTTGATACTGCTAGAGATACCACTTTGCCTGATGTTCCACTAGGGGTATTCCTTGATGCTCATATTGCTAGAGTTACTGCCAATGCTCGTGATGCTTGTGAAACTGCCGATACTATTGAGATAGAACCTGCTTTTGCTCCTGCTAGATCTAGCTCTCCTAGATATGAATTGCCTGATATACCTGAGGGTTATGTTATGGAGGGAGAGATAGCTGAGGATTTTCTTGCGTGTAAGGATGCCTATGACACTGAGAAATTACTTCTCAAGTGGAAGGAAAAATCCCGGGAAGCTAGGATGAAATACGACCCGAAGTTTGCCACTTCACCTATCTTTATCACCGATAAGGATTATGAATTTTCTGTCGATCCTGAGATAATCTCTCTAATCGAATCTGATCCTTTTCACGGTTATGAGTCTGAGACGGTCATAGCCCATCTTGCCAAACTACACGATATAGCCACCCTTTTCACTAATGAGGAGAAGATTCGCCACTACTACATCCTTAAGTTGTTTCCTTTCTCTCTAAAGGATGATGCTAAAGCCTGGTTCACCTCTCTTGCTCCTGGATGTGTGAGTAGTCCCTAGGAGATGGTCTATTACTTCTGTGAGAAATATTTCCCTGCCCATAAGAAGCAAGTTGCCTTGTAGGAAATATACAACTTTGCTCTACTCCAAGAAGAGAGTCTTCAACAAGCTTGGGGGAGGCTCGTCCAGCTACAGAATGCTTTGCCTGATCACCCTCTTAAGAAGAACGAGATACTTGATATCCTCTATAACGGACTTACCGATGCCTCTAGAGACCACCTAGATAGTTGTGCCGGTTGTGTTTTTAGGGAACGAACTGTAGAACAAGCTGAGACCCTACTGAATAACATCTTGATCAACGATAATGCTTGGACTATTCCCGAACCACCTCCTAAGCCAACTCCTAACAAAAGAGGTATTCTATTCCTCAGTCCCGAAGATATGCAAGAAGCCAAGAAATCCATGCAAGAAAAAGGCATTAGATCTGAAGATGTCAAAAATCTACCACCTATCAAAGAGATCCATGGTCTTGATAACCCGATACAGGTAGTGGAAGTGAATTCTCTGCGTAGGTTTGATGAGAGTGATATTCCTTTTGATAAACCTGCTAGCCTATGCTTTGATGAATTTGACAACTTTGTTGCCAAACAACAGAGTTTCAATGATTATGTTAGCAGACACTTGGAACAAAGTACTCGTATGCTTAGCCATTTAAGTGCTTGTGTAGACAGAAATGTCAACGATCTGAAGCTTCTGAGTAAACATGCCTCTATGATTACTACTCCGGTGGAACAAGTACTTAAAGCTTAGAATGACCTGCTCAATGAATTAAATGACAACTCTGTCAGAGTCATTATTAGAGGAGGCAAAATGACTCAGGAACCTTTGTATCCTGAGGGTCATCCTAAGAGAACTGATCAAGATTCTCAAGGAATCAATGCTGATACACCCAGTCATCCTAAGGAGAAGAAGAAGAATGATAGAAACCTGCATGCCAGTTCACCAAATACTGTCACACCAGAAGAACCTAATGATATTTCTGCGTCTGATGCAGAAACACAATCTGGTGATGAACATGAACCTGGTGACAATATGGACAGTGATGTTCATAATAATGCTCAACCTAGCAATGATGAGGATGTGGAGATTGAACCTACGGTTGATCCTGATAACCCACAACCTAAGAAATATGATAAGAATGACTTCACTGCTAGGAAGCATGATAAAGAAAGAGAGCCATGGGTTCAGAGACCTATGCCCTTTCCTCCTAAGCCATCCAAGAAAAAGGATGATGAGGATTTTGAGCGCTTCGTTGAGATGATAAGACCCATCTTTCTGCATATGCAATTAACTGATATGCTCAAGATGTCTCCGTATGCCAAGTACATGAAAGATATCGTGACTAATAAACGGAAGATACCAGATCTTGAGATCTCCACCATGCTTGCCAATTACACTTTTAAAGGTGGAACTCCTAAGAAACTTTGTGATCCCGGAGTGCCCACTATACCTTGCTCCATTAAAGGAAACTACATAAGAACTGCCTTATGTGACCTTGGAGCCGGTGTTAGTGTTATGACGCTCTCCCTTTATCATAGACTTGAGTTGGATAAGTTGACACCCACTAAAATTTCTCTGCAGATGGCCGACAAATCAACTGCTTTCCCTATCGGCATTTGCGAGGATGTGCCTGTTGTGGTTGCTAACACCACTATCTTAACAGACTTTGTTATCTTGGATATTCCTGAGGATGATGCCATGGCTGTCATCCTCGGAAGACCCTTTTTAAACACTTTAGAGGCTGTTATAGATTGCAAGAAAGGCAATGTCACTTTCCATGTCAACGGTAATGAGAACACAGTGCACTTTCCGAAGAAACGATATCAAGTACATTGCATCAGTGCTATCGAAAAGACTTCATCGATTCTTATTGGGAGCTTTGAATGCCCTATTCCTCGTGTCAAGATGAAGTATGATTTGCTTGTTGGGGAGATACATGTCCCCATTGAGGTGACTTAGTGGCTATTAGAAAATTCTCCGTTCTCTCTCGCGGTTCGAGAAGGTTTTGTCATAAGGACTTGATCAATCCCATTGACGGATTTCTTTCGATGACCATGAAACGGATGAATCAAAGAGTCACATACCTCTGTTTTAAGCTTTCATTTTCTTTTGCTTAGAAAAAAAATGATAGAATTAGTTTAGTTTTTCCCTGTTTTCTGTTTCAGCGTCCTGAAGAAAAATACCTCGAAAATAAAAGTTCTCCGATGGTCCTGAAAATTTAGTATGATTTTTTCTGGAATTTTTGAAAATTTCTGGGCGTGAGAGCTGGCCTGGGGGCCAGACGAGTGGGCCACAAGCCCTGCCACCGCCACCTACCCCCTGGTGGCGGAGTGCAAGCTTGTGGGGCCCACAGGGACCCCCTCCACTCATTTCTGCTCCCAGCCTCTTCTTCTACCTCCAGAAAAAATTGTTTCGCAGCTCAAACCCATGTTCTGGCTCATTTGGCTGTGATTTTCGATCTCCTTGCTCAAAGAACCATTCTCCGAACCGTTTTGGGGAAATTACTCCTTGGTAAGTGACTCCTCCATTGGTCCAATTAGTTTTTTCTCTCGTGCTTTATCCTTCGCGTATTCTTGTTACCTTGGTGACCCTGTTCTTGAGCTAGAAATGTTGATTTTAGCTGGTTCCAAGTAGTTTTAGCGCGTGATACGGTCTCTAGGCACAAGTAGGAGTAGTTGCTACAAGGTGTGGTGGGTCTTTGACACGTCTCAAACGTATCTATAATTTGGTTTCACACTGTTATCTTGTCTTCTTTGGTTGTTTGATGTACCTTTTATATCTTTTTTGGGACTAACTTATTAATTCAGTGCCAAGTGCCAGTCCCTGTTTTTTCCGTGTTTTTGACTATTTTCAGATCTGATTTTGGAGCGGAGTCCAAACGGAAGAAAAACCCCAAAATATTTTTTTCCCAAACGGAAGAATACCATGGGGCTTTTGGGCCAAGCCAGGTGGGCTCCAGGGAGCCCACAAGCCCCCACTCCGCAACCAGGGGGATGCGGCGATGGGCAGGCTTGTGGCCTCCCTGGCCGCCCCCTGGCCTAGGTCTTTGGCCTATAAATTCCGCAAAAAATCAGGGAGCCTCGAAAATACTTTTCCGCCGCCGCAAGTTTCCGTTTCCGCGAGATCTCATCTGGAGACCCTTCCCGGCGCCTTGCCGGAGGGGGCTTCGGAGTTGGAGGGCTTCTTCATCATCATCATCGCCCCTCCAATGACTCGTGAGTAGGTCACTTCAAACCTACGGGTCCGTAGTTAGTAGCTAGATGGCTTCTTCTCTCTCTTGGATCTTCAATACAAAGTTCTCCATGATCTTCATGGAGATCTATCCGATGTAATCTTCTTTGGCAGTGTGTTTGTCGAGATCCGATGAATTGTGGATTTGTGATCAGATTATCTATGATATATATTTGAGTCTTTGCTTATTTCTAATATGCATGATTTGATATCCTTGTAAGTCTCTCCGAGTCTTGGGTTTTGTTTGGACAACTAGATCTATGATTCTTGCAATGGGAGAAGTGCTTGGTTTTGGGTTCTACCATGTGGTGACCTTTCCCAGTGATACTAGGGGCAGCAAGGCACACATCAAGTAGTTTCCATCAAGGGTAAAAAGATGGGGTTTTTATCATTGTTTGAGATTATCCCTCTACATCATGTCATCTTGCTTAAGGCGTTACTCTGTTCTTATGGACTTAATACACTAGATGCATGCTGGATAGCGGTCGACGTGTGGAGTAATAGTAGTAGATGCAGAAAGTTTCGGTCTACTTGTTTTGGATGTGATGCCTATAGATATAATCATTGCATAGATATCATCACGACTTTGTGCGGTTCTATCAATTGGTCGACAGTAATTTGTTCACCCACCGTCTACTTGCTTTCATGAGAGAAGCCACTAGTAAACACTACGGCCCTTGGGTCTATTCACATCCATCGTTTACACCTCCGCTTTTACTTTCCTTTGTTACTTTGTTGCTTTCAGTTCTCACTTGGCAAACAATCTATAAGGGATTGACAACCCCTTCATTGCGTTGGGTGCAAGCTTTTGTGTTTGTGCAGAATCTTGAGATACTCCTCCAACGGATTGATACCTTGGTTCTCAAAACTGAGGGAAATACTTACCACCGCTGTGCTACATCACCCTTTCCGCTTCGAGATAACACCAAAGCAAGGCTCCAATGCCATGGGGGAAATCCTTTGCATACTTGCCTAGGAAGTCCCTTAAGGCGTAGCCGCAACTGAAGGATTCCTGATGCCGTCGACACGACTATTTCTGGCGCGGTTGCACGGGATACACATCAGACATCAGAAGTATTTCTGGCGCCGTTGCCGGGGAGGAGAAATCAAGATCTATCCAAGTAGGTCTCACAAACTCTTCTCTTGCATTTACTTTTGTTGCCAGTTGCCTCTCTTATTCCTCTCCCCCACTTCACATTTGCTGTTTTCATTTGCCTTTCTCCTTTGCCGTTTTCTTTTGCCTTTTGCCTTTTTCATTCGCCCTTTTCTCTCGCTTGCTTTCTTTTCGCTTGTGTGCCATGTGCCTTCAATATGCTTGCATCTTCGTTTTTTAATATCTTTAAGAGACCCACTTATGTGGAACGAATTGCTAGTGAGTTGAGGGCAATTGACTATTTTTATGGAGTTTTGCGTGAGATGCGTGAATCTGAAAATTGTGAGGAAGAAATTTATGATGTGATTCACGAGGTCTCCTTGGATGAAAAGCTTGATTGCAATGGTTTCACTATAAATTCTATTAGTGACAATCATGCTAAAATTATGCAAAACGCTAAGCTTGGGGATGCTAGTTTTGCTATGTCCCCTAGTTGTTGCAATAATCATGATTGGGGTGATGATCTTTCTTATGATCTTGAGAATTTGTTCAAACCTCATGATGAATATGATATTTGCAACAATACTGAAAGTGGGATTGGAGAAGTCATGACTTTATTTGATGATAATCCCACTATTTTTGAAGAGCGTCAACTTTGCATGCATGTGGATCATGAAAAGAATATCCTATGTGATAGTTACATTGTTGAATTCGAATATGATCCCACATGCAATTGCTATGAGAGAGGAAAATATTTTGGTAAAAACTTTCATGTTACCAAATTACCTCTTGTTATGTTGAGATTGGTATTGTCTCTTTCTTCTTCCTTGCATTTGGTAACTATTGGTTGTCTTGACAATCTGTTTTCCTATAAAATGCCTATGCATAGGAAGTATGTTAGACTTAGATGTGATTTTCACATACTTTATGATGCTCTCTTGTGCTTCAATTCTTGTCTTTTGTGAGAGCATCATTGAATGCCTAGCTAAGGGCATTAAACAAAAGCGCTTGTTGGGAGGCAACCCAACGGATCTATCCTTTTTATTTATGTTTTGTGTTTTCCACACTTTCATAATTCTGTTATGATTCTGTTTTTTGTGTTTCTTTCTGCGTTTGTGTCAAGCAAAACCGTTATGATTAGTCTTGGGGATGATCGTTTGGTCATGCTGGAAAAGGCAGAAGAAACTTTCTACTCACGAAAAGAATTTTCTTTTTTTTTCTGTAAGAGCTTTTGAGTCCATTCTTTTTTCTGCTGATTTCTATGCAAATTCTTCAGACTTTCATAATTTTTCAGAATGTTTGAAGTACCAGAGGTATACAAAATATACAGATTGCTACAGACTGGTCTGCTGTTAACAGATTCAGTTTTTGTTGTGTTGGTTGCTTATTTTGATGAAACTATGGATAGTATCGGGGGGTATTAGCCATGGAAGATTGAAAGTACAGTAACCCAACATCAGCACAGGTAGAATTTAAGTTTGCTACAGTACCTAAGGAAGTGGTTTTTTGCTTTCTTGTACTAATGTTATCACGAGTTTCTGTTTAAGTTTCGTGTTGTGAAGTTTTCAAGTTTTGGGTGAAGTTCTTATGGACAAAGAGATAAAGAGTGGAAAGAGCTCAAGCTTGGGGATGCCCAAGGCACCCCAAGAGATTCAAGGATGCCGTAAAAGCCTAAGCTTGGGGATGCCCCGGGAAGGCATCCCTTCTCTCGTCTTCAATCCATCGGTAACGTTACTTGGGGCTATATTTTTATTCACCACATGTTATTTGTTTTTACTTGGAGCGTCTTGTATCGTAGGAGTCTTTTATTTTTGTTGTGTCACAATCATCCTTGCTGCACACCTAGAGAGAGAGACATGCACACACCGTGATTTTGTCGAGCTTCACTTATATCTTCTGGTAGACAATTCAACTCACATGTGCTTCACTTATATCTTTTGAGCTAGATACTTTTGATCTGTGTGCTTCACTTATATCTTTTAGAGCACAGCGGTATGTGGCTTGGTAGTAGATCTATGCTTTGAAAGTAGTCTCAAAAGGGGTAGTTATCCAAAGGGATACGAAAACTTCCACCTTCATGTGCATTGAATAGTTAGAGAAGTTTGATTCATCTCAATTAGTTTTGAGTTGTGGTTATGGTAATATTGAAGTCATGCTAGTAAGGTGTTGTGGACCTAGAAATACTTGTGTTGAAGTTAGTGATTCCCGTAGCATGCACGTATGGTGAACCACTATGTGATGAAATCTGAGCATGATTAGTATATTGTTTGTCATCCTTTGTGTGGCGGTCGGGATCGTGCGATGGTTTATACCTATCAACCCTTCCCCTAGGAGTATGCGTTGAATGCTTTGTTTCGATTACTAATAAAACTTTTGCAACAAGTATATGAGTTCTTCATGACCAATGTTGAGTCCATGGTTTAGATGCACTTTCACCTTCCACCATCACTATCTTCTTAGTGCCGTGCAACTTTCGCCGGTGCACAAAACCCACCATTAGCCTCCCTCAAAACAGCCACCATACCTACCTATTATGGATTTTTCAGAGTCATTCCGAGATATATTGCCATGCAACTACCACCATGACATGTGCCACCACGTCTACATTGCCATTGCATGATCGTAAGATAGCTAGCATGATGTTTCCATTGATGTCTATGCCATGCTAGATCATTGCTGCGGTACACTACCAAAGGCATTCCATATAGAGTCATAGTTGCTCTAAGTTTTGAGTTGAAAGTGTGATGATCATCATTAATGGAGCATTGTCCCATGTGAGGAAATAAAAGAGGCCAAAGAAGCCCACCAAAATATAAAAAAAGAGGCCAAAGAGCCCACCAAATAAAAAAATTGAGAGAAAAAGAGAGAAGGGACAATGCTACCACTTTTTCCACACTTGTGCATATTAAGCACCATGGTCTTCATGATTGAGAGTCTCTCGTTTTGTCACCACCATATAGCTAGTGGGAAATCTTCATTATATAACTTGGCTTGTATATTCCAATGATAGGCATCATCAAAATTGCCTTAGGTCTTCGTGAGCAAGCAAGTTGGATGCACACCCACTAGTTTTGTTTAAGAGCTTTCACATACTCGTAGTTCTAGTGCACATTTGTATGGCAATCTCTACTCATTCACATTGATATCTATTGATGAGCATCTCCACAGCTCATTGATATGCCTAGTTAATGTGACTATCTTCTCCTTTTTTGTCTTGCAACCTCCACCACATTCCACACCATCTATAGTGCTATAACCATGGCTCACACTCATGTATTGCGTGAGAGTTGAAAAGGTTTGAGAAAGTAAAGGTGTGAAACAATTACTTGGCCAATACCGGGGTTGTGCATGATTTAAATTCCTTGTGCAATGATGATAGAGCATAGCCAGACTATATGCTTTTGTAGGGATAACTTTCTTTTGGCCTTGTTATTTTGAAAGTTCATGATTACTTTGCTAGTTTGCTTGAATTATTATTGTTTCCACGTCAATAGCAAATTATTTTTTTGAATCTAATGGATCTGAACATTCACGTCACATAAGAGGAATTACAAAGGACACCTATGCTAGGTAGCATGAAAGCATCAAAAATTCATTCTTATCACTTCCCTACTCGAGGACGAGCAGGAGTTAAGCTTGGGGATGCTTGATACGTCTCAAACGTATCTATAATTTTTGATGGTTTCACGTTGTTATCTTGTCTGCTTTGGTTGTTTTATGTACCTTTTATATCTTTTTGGGGACTACCTTATTAATTCAGTGCCAAGTGCCAGTTCCTGTTTTTTTCGTGTTTTTGACTCTTTTCGGATCTGATTTTGGAACGGAGTCCAAACGGAAGAAAAATCCAGAAATGATTTTTTCCCGACGGAAGAAGACCAGGCGGCTTTTGGGCCAAGCCAGGTGGGCTCCAGGGAGCCCACAAGCCCCCACTCCGCCACCAGGGGGGAGGCGGCGGTGGGCAGGCTTGTGGCCTCCCTGGCCGCCCCCTGACCTAGGTCTTTGGCCTATAAATTACCAAATATTCCCCAAAAAATCAGGGGAGCCTCGAAAATACTTTTCTGCCGCCGCAAGCTTCCTTTTCCGCGAGATCTCATCTGGAGACCCTTCCCGACGCCCTGCCGGAGGGGACTTTGGAGTTGGAGGGCTTCTTCATCATCATCATCGCCCCTCCAATGACTCGTCAGTAGTTCACTTCAGATCTACGGGTCCGTAGTTAGTGTAGCTAGATGGCTTCTTCTCTCTCTTCGATCTTCAATACAAAGTTCTCCATGATCTTCATGGAGACCTATCCGATGTAATCTTCTTTGGCGGTGTGTTTGTCGAGATCCGATGAATTGTGGATTTGTGATCAGATTATCTATGATATATATTTGAGTCTTTGCTGATTTCTTATATGCATGATTTGATATCCCTGTAAGTCTCTCCGAGTCTTGGGTTTTGTTTTGCCAACTAGATCTATGATTCTTGCAACGGGAGATGGGCTTGGTTTTGGGTTCTACCATGTGGTGACCTTTCCTAGTGACAGTAGGGGCAGCAAGGCACACATCAAGTAGTTGCCATCAAGGGTAAAAAGATGGGGTTTTTATCATTGGTTTGAGATTATCCCTCTACATCATGTCATCTTGCTTATGACGTTACTCTATTCTTATGGACTTAATACACTAGATGCATGCTGGATAGCGGTCGTCGTGTGGAGTAATAGTAGTAGATGTAGAAAGTATCGGTCTACTTGTTTTGGACGTGATGCCTATAGATATAATCATTGCATAGATATTGTCACGACTTTGCGCGGTTCTATCAATTGCTCGACAGTAATTTGTTGACCCACCGTCTACTTGCTTTTATGAGAGAAGCCACTAGTAAACACTACGGCCCCCGGGTGTATTCACATCCATCGTTTACACCTCTGCTTTTACTTTGCTTTGTTACTTTGTTGCTTTCAGTTCTCACTTGGCAAACAATCTATAAGGGATCGACAACCCCTTCATAGCGTTGGGTGCAAGCTTTTGTGTTTGTGCAGGATCTTGAGATACTCCTCCACCGGATTGATACCTTGGTTCTCAAAACTAAGGGAAATACTTACCACCGCTGTGCTAAATCACCCTTTCCGCTTCAAGGTAACACCAACGCAAGGCTCCAAGGCCACGGGGGAAATCCTTTGCATACTTGGCTGGGAAGTCCCTGAAGGCGTAGCGGCAGCTGAAGGATTCCTGGCGCCGTCGACACGACTATTTCTGGCACCGTTGCAAGTGATACACAGTACACATCAGTCTTCATTCACTTTTCTCTTGAACTTCAAAGATTTTAGCAAAAGGAAATTATGTTCAGGAGGAAGTTTCATGGTGGTTCCTCAAGTAAGAAGGGTCCTCGTCTTTCTTTTCAGGAGCCCGAACCTTTTCAACTAAGGGACGCACCAGTACAACCATGTGAATGGCCTTCCAATGAGTTCATGATCGAAGCAGGTTTCAAGGATGAGTTTGATACACTTGTCCGCAATGCCTGGTTAGAAGAATTCCTCTCAGATAAATGTGAACACTATGCTATGCTCACTACCTCTTTCATGCATAGATTTAAATTTTCAGTTGGCCGTGACTCATCCATAACGTTTGATCTGTATGATAAATCCTATACCGTGGATTTGGAGGATTTCAATAGGATTTGCGAGATACCCGATGGGGGTAGTATTAATGATCCTTCTAAGTCTTTGGTCAGAGACTTTGTCTCAAGTATAACTGTTGGAGAAACCAGAGAGATCACGCAAGCCACCATAGGAAGCATCCATTTCCCTGCCTTGCACTACCTTGCCCTCTTCATAGGTAGGTGCATTAACGGCAAGGGTGCACATTGTCACCTATGCGCTTCTGACCTTAGTATCCTTAAGAGCGTAGTAACAGGTGATAGGAGCTTCAATATGGGAGCAATAATAGCAAGGAGGCTGAATAAAAATGCCAGTGAGGGGGATTTCTTTGGTGGAGTTTATGCTTCACACCAAGCAAATTTTCTTGGAGTATCCATCCGTCCAGAAGACCCTCCTCTCCGTACAGCCTACCTTGATCGTGTCGCTCTAACACGCTACCAGTTCCTTGAGAGAGATCATGGATCCCTCCTGTACCGCTTGATATTTAACCGGCAGCGTGTTTTCCATATTACCCTTCCTGCTCCTGCTTTCTTTGACTTGCAGGTAAAACGAAGATACTACATAACCATAGGAGAGGCACAGGAGTATGAGAGGGAGGCGACTGCTGCTCGACTTCGTGAGGCAGCTATTCAGGCAGTGGCTGCAGCACTCCCGTATAACACCCATTATGATTTTGGGTTTCGCCAGGACCATCCATGGGAGTAGACCAAGCTAGGCCAAAAGCCTAAGCTTGGGGGAGTATGTGTTCTCACCGACTTTACATTCATGCCTATGCTTTCACTTTGTTAGTCGGTTTTTACACTTTGCCACTTTATTATCCATGCTAGTTTATTTTCATTCTCTTGTTTTCTTGTTTTGTGTCCTCTTGAGAAAACCCAAAAAGATTTTTCTTTCTTCTTTTGCTTGTTGGGAGCTTTCCCGTGTAAATAGTTTTCTTTTTCTTTGTGTCAAGGTTGAAGATATTGGTTACAATGCTTAGTGGTTCTTGCATGCATACCTGTTTAGCTTTCAGAAGAGCCATATTACTTTGTCTTCTCCTTTGTGTTTGCCTGCAGATTCAGCTTAGTCCAATGCACAAGAACGCTTATTATTGTTCACATTGTTCGATCGTGCAAATGAAAGGCAATAATGATGATATATGATGAAGTGACTGAGACTGAAAAGCTGGTATGAACTCTATCTATTTTGTTTTTGTAAATATGACTAGCTTGTCTACCCAGATTTAGCTTTGTTGTGAGAGAGAACCATGTTTGCAATGACAACTTAGAGATCATAGTTTCTGATGCCATGCTTATTTAGCTGAGAGCTTATAATGGTTTGTCTTGAATGCCAACATAGATTTTGAGATAACTATGATGTAGTATGATAGGATGGTATTCTGCTTTGAATGTTTCAAGTGGCTTGACTTGGCGCATGTTCATGCATGTAGTTGAGACAACATCAACATAGCCTCTATGATGTTCGTGTTCATGGTGATCTATATCCTGTTCATGCTTGCATTCAATGTTAGTCAAACTCTTTGCATCTTGATGACTGTTGTCGCTCTCTAGTTGGTCGCTTCCGAGTATTTTGCTAGCCTTCACTTGTACTAAGCGGAATACGGCTTGTGCATCCACTTCCATAAACCCAAAAGTTTTTCCATGAGAGTCCACCATACCTACCTATTTGCGGTATCTACGTGCCGTTCCAAGTAAATTTGCATGTGCCATTCTCTAAACCTCAAGAAATAATCTGTTTTGCATGCCCGAACCGCTCATGTGGTGATAGGGGGCTATTGGTATCTTCCATGCTAGGAGTGTTATCCTCAACATGTGTTTATTCACTGTCATTCATGAGAAAGGGGCCGGTAATTGGTATGCCCAGTTCCATGCTTAAATAAATAACATAACTGTAAAACAAGACTCCCCCAGGATTGATGTTAGTATGGACGGTACGCGAGGATTCGGCTAGCTGTGAAGTGTGATTGATTGGTGGTGGGGGAGTTAAAGCTTTACTTTTCTGTTTGGGAACCGCCTATAGCATGAGTAACATGGAAGATATTGAGAACGCTTGGTCATTGCGTTGACAATGAAAGCATGCCACCCAAAATTACTATCTCTGTTTTCAAAGCTTGAGCTCTGGCACCTCTGCGAATGGCCTGTCTATTTATTTACCTGTCGAGTCATCCTCCTCTTATATAAGCACCAATTAGGAGCACCTCTGTCATTTTTATGCTTTGCTTTTGATTGATATTGAGTATGACTATGACTGGATCTTCGTTGCTATGAATTACAAAGTTTAGTCAGCCTTTGATCTTTGAAAGTGCTCTGCATTTATGTTTTGCGGTCTCAGAAAGAGCTAGCGAGATACCACCTATTCATATTGCTTCATGCTTGTTTTGATTAAAGTGTTGGTATTTGAAACTCATTATTATTTTCTCGTTAGCTGATTATGCCATTGATATTAGCTTACCATGAGACCTTTGTGTCACTTGCTTATGTGGTTAACTTGTGATCTTGCTGAAATTCTGGTTATGAGTTAGACATAGTTGCAACAACAAGATTAAACAGAGTTTGTCAAAGTTTTTCTTTCTCTCGCAGTTTGTCAACTGAGTTGCTTGAGGACAAGCAAGGTTTTAAGCTTGGGGGAGTTGATACGTCTCCATCGTATCTACTTTTCCAAACTCTTTTGCCCTTGTTTTGGACTCTAATTTGCATGATTTGAATGGAACTAACCTGGACGGACGCTGCTTTCAGCAGAATTGCCTTGGTGTTATTTTTGTGCAGAAATCAAAGTTCTCCAAATGTTCTGAAAATCTACGGGGAGCAGTTTTGGAAAATAAGAAAAATATCTGCGCCAGGTTCCACCTAAGGGGGTGGGCCAGTGGGCCACAAGCCGTGGCTCCGCCACCACCGCCTGGTGGCGGTGGGCAGGCTTGTGGGCCCACACGGCTCTGCGGCCCCCAACCTCAGGTCTATAAGTTCCCTTTCGTCCCAGAAAAAATAAAAAGAGAAGTTTTCGTCGCGTTTGCAATACAGAGCCGCCGCCACCACCTGTTCTTCATCTAGAGGGAAGATGTGGAGTCCGTCTTGGGCTCCGGAGAGGGGAAATCGTCGCCATCGTCATCATCAACCTTCTTCCCTCTCCAATTCCATGAAACTCTTCATCATTTGTGAGTAATCTATTTGTAGGATCGCTGGGCGGTGATGAGTAGGATGAGATCTATCATGTAATCGAGTTAGTTTTGATGGGGATTGATCCCTAGTATCCAATATGTTCTGAGATTGATGTTGCTACTACTTTGCCATGCTTAATGCTTGTCACTAGGGCACGAGTGCCATGATTTCAGATCTGAAATTATTATGTTGTCACCAATATATGTGTGTTTTAGATCACATCTTGCAAGTTGTAGTTACCTACTATGTGTTATGATCCGGCAACCCCGGAGTGACAATAACCGGAACTACTCCCGGTAATGACCATAGTTTGAGAAGTTCATGTGTTCAACAAGTGCTAATGCGTTGGTCTGGTTCTTTATTAAAAGGAGAACCTTAATATCCTGTAGTTTCCTTTTGGACCCCGCTGCCACGGGAGGGATGGACAATAGATGTCATGCAAGTTCGTTTCCCTAAGCACGTATGACGACACACGGAATGCATGCCTACATCACATTGACGAACGGGAGCTAGCCACATATCTCCCTGTGTTATAACTGTTGCATGATGAATATCATCCAAACAAATCACCGACCCATTGCCTACGAGTTTGTCCTACTGTTGCTGTTACTTGTTTTGCTCTGCTGCTGTTACTACTGTTGCTGTTGCTGTTACTTGTCTTGCTCTGCTGCTACTGTTGCTGCTGCTCTTGCTTGTTTTGCTCTACTGCTACTGTTGCTACTACCGTCGCTTGCTACTGTTGCTACTTGCTACTGCTGTCACTACTGCTGTCACTACTGCTATTACTCGTTACACTGCTGCTACCTGCTACAATCTTGATCGCTGGTCGTTGACGGGAACCGCCAATTTCCGTCAACGAGGCAACTTGGCTCCATTGATACAATCGTTAGAAATAGTCTGCTGTGTCAATAGATTGTTTCTGACACTGTTGTTATTATACTAATTTAATGTTACTACTTTGCTTCTAGATACTAATCTTTCAGGTGCGGTTGAATCAGACAAATTCAGGTGCTAATACTCGAGAGTATTCTCTCACCTCCTGTCTGGCGTACCAACAAATTTGGGTCGAATACTCTACCCTCGAAAACTGCTGCGAACCCACGCGCCGGTGGGTCGTCAACAACATTCTTCTAGTTTCATTACCGGGGAGTGCTAGAAGCATTCTTCTGGTGCCGTTGCAGGGGAATGTTTGTTGTCACAGAATCTGTATTCGTCTAGCTATTGCTAGAGAGTGCCAATCACCCTGCGCCACCATCTAGAGGGAGTAGAGGTTCTATAACCTCATCAAGTTCTATCTTCCACCCACTCAATTCTTTCGAGAGAAACTCCTTCCCAAGAAAAGCTCCGTTCTTAGCAACAAACACTTTGCCCTCAGATATGAGATAGAAGGTGTACCCAACTGTCTCCTTTGGGTAACCTATGAAGATGCACTTTTCCGCTTTGGGTTCCAGCTTTTCAGGCTGAAGCTTTTTGACATAAGCATCGCATCCCTAAACTCCAAGAAACGACAACTTTGGCCTCTTGCCATAGCATATCTCATATGGTGTCGTCTCAATGGATTTTGACAGTGCCGTATTTAAAGTGAATGCAGCTGTCTCTAATGCATAACCCCAAAACGATAACGGCAAATCGGTAAGAGACATCATAGATCGCACCATATCTAACAAAATACGATTACGATGTTCGGACACTCCATTACGCTGTGGTGTTCCAGGCGGTGTTAACTGTGAAACGATTCCACATTTTCTTAAGTGAGCACCAAAATCAAAACTCAGATATTCGCCCCCTCGATCAGAACGCAGGAACTTGATCTTCTTGTTACGATGATTTTCAACTTCACTCTGAAATTGCTTGAACTTCTCAAACGTTTCAGACTTGTGCTTCATCAAGTAGATATATCCAAACCTACTCAAATCATCAGTGAAGGTGAGAAATAACGATATCCTCCGCGCGTCTCCACACTCATTGGACTGCATACATCAGTATGTATGATCTCCAACCAGTCACTTGCACGCTCCATTGTTCCGTAGAACGGAGTCTTAGTCATCTTGACCATGAGGCATGGTTCACACGTGTCAAGAGATTCAAAATCAAGTGAGTTCAAAAGCCCATTGGTATGGAGTTTCTTCATGCGCTTTACACCAATATGACCTAAGCGGTAGTGCCACAAAACGTGGCGCTATCATTGTTAACTCTACATCTTTTGGTCTCAATGTTATGTATATGTGTGTCATCACAATCAAGTTTCAATGTGAACAAACCTCTCACATTGGGTGCATGACCGTAAAAGATATTTCTCATAAAAATAGAACAACCATTATTCTCTGACTTAAATGAGTAACCGTCTCGCAATAAACAAGATCCAAATATAATGTTCATGCTTAACGCACGCACTAAATAACAATTATTTAAGTTCATAACTAATCATGATGGTAACTGAAGTGAGACTGTGCTGATGGCGATTGCATCAACCTTGGAACCATTTCCCACGCACATCGTCACTTCATCCTTTGTCAGCCTTCGTTTATTTTGCAGTTCCTGCTTCGAGTTGCAAATATGAGCAACAGAACCGGTATCAAATACCCAGGAACTACTACGAGAGTTGGTTAAGTACACATAAATAACATGTATATCACATATACCTGGTTTTTCTTTGGCGCCTTCTTATCAGCCAAATAGTTGGGGCAGTTGCGCTTCTAGTGACCCATCCCCTTGCAATAATAGCACTCTGTTTCCGGCTTAGGTCCATCCTTGGGTTTCTTCGTCGGATTGGCAACAGTTTTGCCGCTCTTCTTGGAGTTACCCTTCTTGCCTTTGCCGTTTCTCTTGAAACTAGTGGTCTTATTGACCACCAACACTTGATGCTCTTTCCGGAGTTCTGACTCTACGACTTCCAGCATCGCGAATAACTCGCCGGGTGACTTGTTCGTCCCTTGCATATTATAGTTCAACACAAAGCTAGGTGGCAGTGATTGAAGAATTCTGTCAGTGATAGCCTCTTAGGGGAGTTCAATCCCCAGCTCAGCTAGAGGGTTTGAGTACCCAAATATTTTGAGCACATGTTCACTGACAAACGAATTCTCCTCCGACTTGCAAGCATAGAATTTATCAGAGGTCTCATACCTCTCGATCCGGGCGTTCTTCTGAAAGATAAACTTCAACTCCTAGAACATATCATATGCTCCATGACGCTCAAAGCGCCGTTGAAGTCCCGGTTCCAAGCCATACAAGACTGGACATTAAACTACTGAGTAGTCCTCCTTATGCGATTGCCAAGCATTCGAAACATCTTGGTCAGACATAGCGGGTGGTTCATCTCCTAGCACATCATCAAGGACATAATTTTTTCCCAGCTTGTAGGATGAGCCTAAGATTACGTTCCCAGTCTACAAAGTTTTTCCCATCATCTTTCAACTTAGCTTTCTCTAGGAACGCATGAAAATTCAGGGTTGCTACTGCGTGATCCATTGATCTACAACATAAAATATTGCAAAGTGGACTTAGCCTATGTTCAAGACAATTAGAGTTTAACTAATCAAATTACTAATAAAAAACCACTCAAATAGACATCCCTCTAGTTACTTGAGTGTGGCATGATCCAAATACACTAACTCAAGTCCGATCATAACGTGAGTTGAGTATAGTTTCAGTGGTAAACATCTCTATGCTAATCATATCAACTATACGATTCATGCTCGACCTTTCGGTCTCTTGTGTTCCGAGGCCATGTCTGCACATGTTAGGCTCGTCAAGTTTAACCCGAGTGTTCCGCGTGTGCAACTTTTTTACACCCATTGTATGTGAACGTTGAGTCTATCACACCCGATCATCACGTGGTGTCTCGAAACGACGAACTGTCGCAACGGTGCACAGTCGGGGAGAACACAATTTTATCTTGAAATTTAAGTGAGGGATCACCTTACAATGCTACCATCATTCTAAGCAAGATAAGGTGCATAAAAGGATTAACATCACATGCAATTCATAAGTGACATGATATGGCCATGATCTTGTGCTTCTTGATCTCCATCACCAAAGCACCGACATGATCTTCTTGTCACCCGTGCCACACCATGATCTCCATCATCATGATCTTCATCATCATGCTGCCATCGAGGTTGTCGTGCTATCTATGCTATTACTACTAAAGCTACAACCTAGAAATATAGTAAACGCATCTGCAAACACAAACATTAGTTTAAAGACAACCGTGTGGCTCCTGCCGGTTGCCATAGCATCGACGTGCAAGTCGAATTTAACTATTACAACATGATCATCTCATACATCCAATATATCACATCATGTCTTTGGCCATATCACATCACAAGCATAGCGTGCAAAAACAAGTCAGACATCCTCTAATTTGTTGTTGCACGTTTTACGTGGCTGCTATGGGTATCTAGTATGATCGCATCTTACTTACGCAAAAACCAAAACAAAGATGTGCAAATTTCTATTTAACCTCTCTCCAAGGACCGGCTCGGTCAAATCCAATTCTACTAAAGTTGAAGAAACCGACACCCGCTAGTCATCTTTATGCAACTAGTTGCATGTTGGTCGATGAAACCAGTCTCTCGTAAGCGTACGAGTAATGTCGGTCCGGGCCGCTTCAATCCAACAATACCACCGAACCGAGAAAAGACTAAGGAGGGAAGCAAATCAAACATCAACGCCCACAAAAACTTTTGTGTTCTACTCGAGATTACATCTACGCATGAACCTAGCTCATGATGCTACTGTTGGGGAATGTTGCAAGGGAAACAAAAAATTTCCCACGCACACGAAGACCTAACATGGTGATGTTCATCTATGAGAGGGAGATCGAATCCACATACCCTTGTAGAACGCTAAGCGGGAAGCGTTAAGAAACGCGATTGATGTAGTGGTACAGCTTCGTGATTCAAATCACCATCCTCCCACGACCCGTTCCGATCTAGCGCCAAACGGACGACACCTCCATTTTCACCACACGTACAGCTCGATGACGATCTGCGCCTTCTTGATTCAGAAAGAGAGACGGGGAAGTAGATGAGTTCTCCGGCAGCGTGCCGGCACACCGGCGATGGTGAAGATCTATTCCTGCAAGGTTCCGCTCGAGCTCCGCAGAAAACCGATCTAGAGGAAGAACTACGAAGTAGAGGTTTGAGTTGCACGTGGGAAAGTTGTGTCTCAAAAACCCTAAAACCTCTAGTATATATAGGAGGATGGGAGGGGCTAGCCTTGGGGCTCAAGAGATCCCCAAGGGCGCCGGCCGAAAGGAGGAGGAGGACTCGAAGTCCAATTCGGTTTGGGGAAGGAGGAGTCCTGCTCTTCCTTCCCACCTCCCTCTTTTTTTCCTTTTCTTTTGGTTTTCTTTTCCTAGCGCCATAGCCCACTTGGGCTGGCCTCACCAGCCCACTAAGGGCTGGTGCACCACCCTTGGACTATTGGGTTCACTCTCGGGTGGGTGGGCCCCTCCCGGTGAAAACCCGGAACCCATTCGTCACTCCCGGTACACTCCCGGTAATGCCCGAAACCTTTCTAGTGAAAAAATGAAACCATCCTATATATCAATCTTCATTTCCGGACCATTCCAGAAACCCTCGTGACGTACATGATCTCATCCGGGACTTCGAACAACCATCGGTCACCAACACCTATAACTCAACTATGCCGAAACGTCACCGAACCTTAAGTGTGCAGACCCTGCGGGTTCGAGAACTATGTTGACATGACCTGAGACACTCCCCGGTCAATACCCAATAGCGGGACTTGGTTGTCCATATTGGATCCTACATTTTCTACCAAGATCTTAACGGCTGAACCTCTATGCCAAGGATTCATATAATCTCGTATAACATTCCCTTTGTCCTTCGGTATGTTACTTGCCCGAGATTTAATCATCGGTATCTCTATACCTATTTCAATCTCGTTACTGGCAAGTCTCTTTACTCGTTCCTTAATACAAGATCCCGTGACTTACACTTGAGTCACATTGCTTGCAAGGCTTGTATGTGATGTTGTATTACCGAGTGGGCCTCGAGATACATCTCCGTCACACGGAGTGACAAATCCCAGTCTTCATCCATGCTAACTCAACGGACACCTTCAGAGATACCTGTAGAGCACCTTATATTCACCCAGTAATGTTGTGTCGTTTGATACGCACAAGGTATTCCTCCGTTGTCAGTGAGTTACATTATCTCATGGTCATAGGAATGAATACTTGACACGCAGAAAACTGCAGCAACAAAATGACACGATCACATGCTACGTTTATAATTTGGGTCTTGTCCATCACATCATTCTCCTAATGATGTGATCCAGTTATCAAGTGACAACACTTGCATATGGTCAGAAAACCTTAACCATCCTTGATCAACTGGCTAGTCAACTAGAGGCTTACTAGGGACATTGTTTTGTTTATGTATCCACACATGTATCTATGCTTTCATTCAATACATTTATAGCATGGGTAATAAACGATTATCTTGAAATAGGAAATATAATAATAACTATTTTATCATATCCTCTAGGGCATATTTCCAACACTAATCCCTACAGACATTTCTCTAAAAATGGCTGATAAGTCAACAACCTTTCCTGTTGGTATTTGTGAGGATATTCCTGTTGAAGTTGCTAATTGCTTGATCCTTACTGACTTTGTTGTGCTTGACATGCCCGAGGATGGGAGCATGTCTATTATTCTTGGTAGACCTTTTCTTAACACCGCATGTGTTATTATTGATTGCAATAAAGGAAAGGTGACTTTCAGTGTTAATGAGAAGGAGCACACGGTATATTTTCCGAAGAAGATTGATAAAAGGCATGGCCTTAATTCTAATGAGAATATTGAGACCGTGAAGGTTGGAGAGTGGGATTGTCCTCTACATGTGCACCCCAAATACAAAACCATCATGGTGGGGACAATATCCATTAAAATAAAGGTATCGTGATTCCTTTGTCAGAAGTGAAACTTTTTGCTCGATATATCACCTGTTTGGTAGCAAGACTTCATCAACCTTGCTAAAAAACATGTTTTATATGCGTAAAAAGAGAAGCTTGTCATGTTTTCATTTGCTTTATCTTTCGTCCTCCTTGGTGTACCAAAGTTTTATGTTTTTGAAGCTTCATATGTTTAATCATTGCTTCGAGCTTTCTCGAAGTTTTGCAGCTTTCGGTACTTCAATTTTTTTTGAAAGGTGAAGTTGTTAGAAAAATTCTAGAAAAATCATAATAAAAATTCCCATCAAAAAAGAGAAACATGGGCACCTTAGGCTGACCAGGGGGGCACCCCTGCTCTAGATGGCCAGGTGACGCGGCTTGGCCCCTGGCCACGCCCACAGGGGGCCTGGTCCCACCTAGTCCCTTTTCGAGGTACTTCTTCTTCCCTTCTCTCTCTCTCTCACTCCATAAATCCCGATTTTTCTCCTGGAGCTCGAGTTCTTGCTATTCTTGGTGGCAAATTTCGATCTCTCTCTCTACGTCCCATCATTTGCATTGAGATTTTGAGCATTTGCTCCTTGGTATGTGACTCCTCCACCCCTCCAATTAGAACTTTGATTGGTAGTCTTATTTGTGAGTATTTATGAGTTCTTGGTGCTGTTCATATGAGCTTGCATGCATGTTTAGAAATTTATTTGTGAAGTTTTGATGCAAGTTTATGCATTGGGGAAGCGACTAGAATAGTTTGCTCCAACTCATTTTGCTTAAACCTTCATTTTTGTGATGTACCAAAAATTTCATAAATGAGTTTGTTTGGAAAAGCAATAGGATGGCTTGGGAAGAAGAGACCCGAGCCTACCGATAGACTAACTAGAGCTGCAACTTCATCTTCTACCGTGAGGACAAGTTACAATGATGATATCGTGCCACCGGAGTTGTTCCACGAGATGGACATGGCACGGGCCATGACATACCCGTGTTCAGAATTCCTTATAGCGGCAGGTATTAAGGATGAGTTTCATAACCTATGTGCAGCTACAGGTTTGACACGTCTCATAACACGACGTGTGCCACAATACCCAAAACTCGCATATTATTTTGTCAACTGGTTTAGATATAATGATAAAACTTCCATGATTGAATTCAAATTATATGAGAATGTGTTTACCATGTCTTTGGCATAATTTTGTGACGTTGTAGGTGTGCGAAATGTCGGGAAGACGACCAGAATAAAAGTTCATCCCTACGAGCTAAAATCCCTATTCGCCTCCCTTTGCAGCAAGGATCCGCAAGACATTCACCGTGGGAAGATTTCCAGCATCTCGTTTCCCCACATCAGTTATTTCGTATACTATATTGCTCGAGGGGTGTTAGCTCATGACAACACGAGCAACATTTCGGCTACGGATATTTCTATCTTGGCAGCCACTGCTACTTCTCAAATAACAGCGCCAAAAATTGACACGTTGACGGAGATTGGGCTTGCGTTGGTTTTTCCCTTGAAGAGGAAAGGGTGATGCAGCACAGGAGCAGTAAGTATTTCCCTCAGTTTGAGAACCAAGGTATCGATCCAGAAGGAGGGTCTCGTCAAGTTCAGAGTACCTGCACAAACACAAACAAGCTTGCACCCAACGCTTGAAAGGGGTTGTGAATCCCTTCAAAATTGTTTGCAAAGTGAGAACTGAAGGCGGAAAGTGCAATGAAGTAAAAAGTGTAAGGCTGAAAATATGGTGTGGAGTAGACCCTGGGGGCCATAGTGTTCACTAGAGGCTTCTCTCAAAATAGCAAGTAATACGGTGGGTGAACAAATTACTTTCGAGCAATTGATAGAACCACGCAAGGTCATGACGATATCTAAGGCAATGATCATACATATAGGCATCACGTCAGAGACAAGTAGACCGATACTTTCTGCATCTACTACTATTACTCCACACATCGACCGCTATCCAACATGCATCTAGTGTATTGACTTCATGACGAACAGAGTAACGTCTTAAGAAAGATGACATGATGTAGAGGGATAATCTCAAACCAATGATGAAAACCCCATCTTTTTACCCTTGATGGTAACAACACGATGCATGCCTCGCTACCCCTTATGTCACTGGGTGAGGTCACCGCACGGTATGAACCCAAAACCAAGCACTTCTCCCATTGCAAGAATCATAGATCTAGTTGGCCAAACAAAACCCACAACTCGAAGAGAATTACAAGGATATGAAATCATGCATAAGAGAGATCAGAAGAAACTCAAATAAGATTCATAGATAATCTGATCTTAAATCCACAATTCATCGGATCTCGACATACACACCGCAAAAGAAGATTACATCGGATAGATATCCATGAAGATCATGGAGAACTTTGTATTGAAGATCCAAGAGAGAGAAGAAGCCATCTAGCTACTAGCTATGGACCCGCAGGTCTATGGTGAACTACTCACGCATCATCGGAGAGGTCATGGTGTTGATGAAGAAGCCTTCCGTGTCCGAATCCCCCCTCCGGCAGGGCTGCTTAACGTGCCCCAGATGGGATCTTGCGGAGACAGAAGCTTGCGGCGGCGGAAAAGTGATTTCGATGATCTCCTGATTATTTTGGGATTTTTAGGGAATATATAGGCGCAACCCCAAGGGCAGAGGGCGCCCAGGGGGCCCACAAGCCTGTGGGCTGCGGCCTCCCCCTGGCCGCGGGGTGGGGGCTTATGGGGCCCCTGAGGCTCCCCTGCCTTGGCTCTCAAGCTTCCTGATATTCTTCCGTTATGGACAAAAATCTTTTTGGGGATTTTCTTCCGTTTGGACCCCATTTCAAAATCTCCTCTGAAAGGGGTCAAAAACATGGAAAAACAAGAACTGGCACTTGGCACTGAGTTAATAAGTTAGTCCCAAAAAATATATAAAAGGTATGCAAAACATCCAAAGTTTGACAAGATAATAGCATGAAACCATCAAAAATTATAGATACGTTGGAGACGTATCAGCCGCCCTCGTGATAACACGTATAATATTGGTGCTTTAATTGCTCGACGCCTCATTGCTAACAGCGACAAAGGGCCTCACTTTGGTGGCATTTATGCCACGCTTATACTCGAGCATCTCGGGCACACTGTACGTGCGGATGATGTGCCTTTTCCATTCATAAGCTTTGATCTTACTGCTATGAAGAGGCATGATTTTGTTACTATGAGTTCTGAGTTTGGTAACCTTGTTTATATTATGAGGTTTCGCGAGTTTATATTCGCGAGATCCGTCTACCTGCACCACTTTGGTTTGATTATACTAGCAGGAATGGATGGTCCTTCACCACGATTGAGATGGACGAGTTCGTGATCCAGCAGCAGTTCCACAACCCCACGGAGGGGGTTGTCCCTGAGGAAGAGGAGCCAGAGGAGATTCCGCCTTCCCAGGGGGAACCTGTTGCCCAGTGGGGCGAGGGGCCTTCCTCTTGGGGCGGGGAGACTTCTTCTTGGGAGTAAATCACACCATTAGTCTACGCGCCCGAGGTCCCGTAAGATTCTTGGAGCTACTAGTACCACCCCGGAGCCGGAGGAAGCTCCTGAGGCCCGCAGTAGCAAAGCCCAACTTAGACCAAAAGCCTAAGCTTAGGGGAGTACGTACCCTTCTCCCCTTTCACTTTATCATCTGTGGTTTCCTTTCTAATCTTTTTGGAGTTTTTGCCTATTCTTTCTTTGCAAAAACAACAAAAATATTTCTCTTTTCTTTTCCTTTCATTTAACCCTTGGAAAACCCAAAAAGATTTCCTTTCTCTCTTTAGTTTGCTTTGTTTGCAGAGTTCAGCTCATGTCCATGGTCGCAATTGATTATATCTTTCTACATTGGATCATGCAAGTGAAGATGCAATAATGACGAAGATTGACGGAAGGGATCCAACAAGGAAAGCTGGTATGAACTCTATTTGTTTCTAATTTTGTACATATGCCTGTACTTATGATCTAGAGACCAGCTTGTAGCAACATAGTGCTATGTTTACAATGCATTCCCAGTAGTTCATGCTTTCTTTGTGGCTAGTCTCAAATAGCTGGAGTGCATAATGTGTTATTGAAATGCTTTGTATGCATTGCATTGTTCATGGTTTGGCATATTGAAGTGGTATTTCCCTTCAGAGAGTTTTTGGATTGAGTTGGCACATGCTTACACATCTTTATGACTAGAAGTCTATAAAGCCTTGATGATCTTTTTATTTCGGAATAGTTATATCACTTTCATGCCCGATTCAATGTTGCTTTGTCGCTTTGGATGATTATGATCGATACTGCTCTCTAGTTGGTCGCTTCCCCGTATTTTGCTAACCTTCGCCTGTACTAAGCGGACTGACTGCTTGTGCATCCAAAATCCTTGAAACTAGTTGCGCCATATGAGTCCACCATACCTTCCTATATATGGTATTTACCGGCCATCCTAACGAAGACTTTCTTGTACCATCTCAAAACTATTCAAATGCATTTCTCTTTCTGTACTCGTACAAGCTCATGCAGCGTTAGGGGCAATCAATATCTTCCATGCTAAAAATGTTTTACTCCTTGAGAAAGTTTATTCTAGTCAAATTTATGAGGCAGAGGCTGGTTTGGAGAATGCCCCGGTTCTGAGTGCTTTATAAAAAAAATACTTACACTCCCCCTAGGCTTGAGATTGTATGGAGGGCACCCGCGAATGTGGCTAGCCATGTCTTGTGTAAGAATTGGTGGAGGGGGAGTGTATGCATAAACATCATGGGAACCACCATTAATATGGTTGATATGGAAGATATTGAGAACCTTTACCGTCTACCATTGACTAGAAAGTTACATTCCCAAAAGCATTTTATCCTTGTTTTCAAAACCGCGAGCTGTGGTACTTGTTTAGTCTTTGCTTCCAGCCACGGTTTTTTAACCTTGCCATCAAAAGCCACGGTTCAAGAGTCTTCACCTTCTTTCTTCAAAGCACCGACTGTTGAGAGCATAATTGTCATTCTGAGTGTAATGTGCATTGTCCCAAAGTACCACATTGTCTTGTACATGATTGTGATATTACTCATTCTGGAATATTTATTTCTAGTCTCCTTTAATACTCCGAAGGAGTGTCTGCATTTATGTTTTGCTTCACTCATGGGGCTAGCCATATACCACTATAGTATGTCCAAGTCATGTGCATTGTGATCTTGTCATGATTTTCAGTTGCATATTATTCATTCTTAGTTGTTTGAAGCTCTTCACATGATTGAAGGATTGCTTCGTGCATTGTCGTTGTAGAACTTTTCCAATACTTGTTGGACTTGTTCGTAGTACATGCTTATATACATCTAATGAAGCAAAAGAGTTTATCAAAGTTTTCTTTGTCGCGTCCAGTTTGTTGAACTGAATTTCTTGAGGACAAGCAATATGCTAAGCTTGAGGGAGTTGATACGTCTCAAACGTATTGAATTTTCCAAACACTTTTGCTGTTGTTTTGGCCTCATTCTTGCATGATTTGAATGAAACTAACCCGGACTGACGCTGTTTTCAGCAGAACTGCCTGTATGGTTTTATCGTGTGCAGGAAAATGAATTTTTAGGTGCCTGATACGTCTCAAACGTATCTATAATTTTTGATGGTTTCACGCTGTTATCTTGTCTTCTTTGGATGTTTTATGTACCTTTTATATCTTTTTTGGGACTAACTTATTAATTCAGTTCCAAGTGTCAGTTCCTGTTTTTTCCGTGTTTTTGACTCTTTTCAGATATGATTTTGGAACGGAGTCCAAACGGAAGAAAAACCCTGAAATGATTTTTTTCCCAAACGGAAGAAGATCAGGGGGCCTTTAGGCCAAGCCAGGTCGGCTCCAGGGAGCCCACAAGCCCCCACTCCGCCACCAGGGGGGAGGCGGCGGTGGAAGGGCTTGTGGCCTCCCTAGCTGCCCCTGACCTAGATCCTTGGCCTATATTTCCCAAATATTCAGCAAAAAATCAGAGGAGCCTCGAAAATACTTTTCCGCCGCCGCAAGCTTCCGTTTCCACGAGATCTCATCTGGAGACCCTTCCCGGCACCCTGCCGGAGGGGACTTTGGAGTTGGAGGGCTTCTTCATTATCATCATCGCCCCTCCAATGACTCATGAGTAGTTCACTTCAGACCTACGGGTTCGTAGTCAGTATCTAGATGGCTTCTTCTCTCTCTTGGATCTTTAATACAAAGTTCTCCATGATCTTCATGGAGATCTATCCGATGTAATCTTCTTTGGCGGTGTGTTTGTCGAGATCCGATGAATTTTGGATTTGTGATCGGATTATCTATGATAAATATTTGAGTCTTTGCTGATTTCTTATATGCATGATTTGATATCCTTGTAAGTCTCTCCGAGTCTTGGGTTTTGTTTGGCCAACTAGATCTATGATTCTTGCAATGGGAGAAGTGCTTGGTTTTGGATTCTACCATGTGGTGACCTTTCCCAGTGACAGTAGGGGCAGCAAGGCACACATCAAGTAGTTGCCATCAAGGGTAAAAATATGGGGTTTTTATCATTAGTTTGAGATTATCCCTCTACATCATGTCATCTTGCTTAAGGCGTTACACTGTTCTTATGGACTTAATACACTAGATGCATGTTGGATAGCGGTCGACGTGTGGAGTAATAGTAGTAGATGCAGAAAGTATCGGTCTACTTGTTTTGGACGTGATGCCTATAGATATAATCATTGCATAGATATCGTCATGACTTTGCGCGGTTCTATCAATTGCTCGATAGTAATTTGTTCACCCACCGTCTACTTGCTTTCATGAGAGAAGCCACTAGTAAACACTATGGCCCCCGGGTCTATTCACATCCATCGTTTACATCTGCGCTTTTACTTTGCTTTGTTACTTTGTTGCTTTGAGTTCTCACTTGGCAAACAATCTATAAGGGATTGACAACCCCTTCATAGCGTTGGGAGCAAGCTTTTGTGTTCGTGCAGGATCTTGTGATACTCCTCCACCGGATTGATACCTTGGTTCTCAAACTGAGGGAAATACTTACCACCGTTGTGCTACATCACCCTTTCCGCTTCGAGGGAAGACCAACGCAAGGCTCCAAGGCCACGGGGGAAATCCTTTGCATACTTTCCTAGGAAGTCCCTTAAGGCGTAGCCGCAGCTAAAGGATTCCTGGTGCCGTTGACACGACTATTCTTGGCGCCGTTGCAAGGGAAGCACATCTGACATCAGAAGTATTTCTCGCGCCGTTGCCGGGGAAGCACAGCTGACATCAGAAGCATTTCTGGCGTCGTTTCCAGGGAGGAGAAATCAAGATCTATGCAAGTAGGTCTCACAAACTCATCTCTTGCATTTACTTTTGTTGCTAGTTGCCTCTCATTTTCCTTTCCCCCACTTCACATTTGCCGTTTTCATTTGCCTTTGCGTTCGCCCTTTTCTCTCGCTTGCTTTTTGTTCGCTTGTGTGCCATGTGCCTTCAATATGCTTGCATCTTCGTTTGTTAATCTCTTTCAGAGACCCACTTATGTGGAACGAATTGCTAGTGAGTTGAGGACACTTGACTAGCTTTATGAAGTTTTGCTTGAGAGGCGTGAATCTGAAAATTATGTGGAAGAAAATTATGAAGTGATTCATGAGGGTTCCTTGGATGAAAAGCATGATTGCAATGGTTTCACTATAAATTCTATTAGTGACAATCATGCTAAAATTATGCAAAACCCTAAGCTAGGGGATGCTAGTCTTGCTATGACCACTACTTGTTGCGAAGATCATGATTGGGGTGATGATTTTTCTTTTGATCTTGAAAATTTGTTCAAGCCTCAAGATGAATATGATATTTGCAATATTATTGAAAGTGGGTTTGGAGAAGTCATGACTTTAGATGATAATCCCACTATATTTGAAGAGCGTCAACTTTGCATGCATGTGGATCATGAAAAGAATATCCTATGTGATAGTTACATTGTTGAATCCGAATATGATCCCACATGTAATTGCTATGAGAGAGGAAAATATTGTGGTAGAAACTTTCATGTTACCAAATCACCTCTCGTTATGTGGAGATTGCTATTGTCTCTTTCTTCTTCCTTGCAGATGGCAACTATTGGTTGTCTCGACAATCTGTTTTCCTATAAAATGCCTATGCATAGGAAGTATGTTAGACTTAGATGTGGTTTTCACATGCTTTAGGATGCTCTTGTTGTGCTTCAATTCTTGTCTTTTGTGTGAGCATCATTGAATGCCTAGCTAAGGGCGTTAAACAAAAGCTCTTGTTGGGAGGCGACCCAACGAATCTATGCTTTTTCTTTATGTTTTGTGTTTTCCACACTTTCATAATTCTTTTATAATTGTGTTTTTTTGTGTTTCTTTTTGCATTTGTGCCAAGAAAAACCGTTATGATTAGTCTTGGGGATGATCATTTGGTCATGGTGGCAAAGGCAGAAAGTTTCTGCTCACGAAAAGAATTTTTTTGTTTTTTCTGTAAGAGATTTTGAGTTGATTCTTTTTTCTGCTGATTGCTACGCAAATTCTGCAGACTTTCGTAATTATTCAGAATGTTTGAATTAACAGAGGTATACGAAATATACAGATTGCTACAGACTGGTCTGCTGTTAACAGATTCTGTTTTTGTTGTGTTGGTTGCTTATTTTTATGAAACTATGGATAGTATCAGGGGGGTATTAGCCATGGAAGATTGAAAGTACAGTAACCCAACATCAGCACAAGTAGAATTGAAGGTTTCTACAATACCTAAGGAAGTGGTGGTTTGCTTTCTTGTACTAATGTTATCACGAGTTTCTGTTTAAGTTTCGTGTTGTGAAGTTCTCAAGTTTTGGGTGAAGTTATTATGGACAAAGAGATAAATAGTGGCAAGAGCTCAAGCTTGGGGATGCCCAAGGCACCCCAAGAAATTCAAGGATGCCGTAAAAGCCTAAGCTTGGGGATGCTCCAGGAAGGCATTCCCTCTCTCTCGTCTTCAGTCCCTCGGTAACGTTACTTGGGGCTATATTTTTATTCACCACATGTTATGTGTTTTTGCTTGGAGCGTCTTGTATCGTAGGAGTCTTTTATTTTTATTGTGTCACAATCATCCTTGCTGCACACCTAGAGAGAGAGACATGCACTCACCGTGATTTTGTCGAGCTTCACTTATATCTTTTGGTAGACAATTTAGCTCACATGTGCTTCACTTATATCTTTTGAGCTAGATACTTTTGCTCTGTGTGCTTCACTTATATTTTTTAGAGTGCAGCGGTGCCTGGCTTGGTAGTTGATCTATGCTTTGAAAGTAGTCTCAAAAGGGGTAGTTATCCAAAGGGATACAATAACTTCCACCTTCATGTGCATTGAATAGTTAGAGAAGTTTGATTCATCTCAATTAGTTTTGAGTAAGGTGTTGTGGATCTAGAAATACTTGTGTTGAAGTTAGTGATTCCCGTAGCATGCACGTATGGTGAACCGCTATGTGATGAAGTCTGAGCATGATTAGTATATTGATTGTCATCCTTTGCGTGGCGGTCGGGATCGCGCGATGGTTTATACCTAGCAACCCTTCCCCTAGGAGTATGCGTTGAATGCTTTGTTTCGATTGCTAATAAAACTTTTGCAACAAGTATATGAGTTCTTCATGACTAATGTTGAGTCCATGGATTAGATGCACTTTCACCTTCCACCATCACTATCTTCTTAGTGCCGTGCAACTTTCGCCGGTGCACAAAACCCACCATTAGCCTCCCTCAAAACAGCCACCATACCTACCTACTATAGCTTTTTCAAAGTAATTCCGAGATATATTGCCATGCAACTACCACCATGACATGTGCCACCACGTCTACATTTCTATTGTATGATCATAAGATAGCTAGCATGATGTTTCCATTAATGACTATGCCATGCTAGATCATTGCCATGCTACACTACCGAAGGCATTCCATATAGAGTCATCGTTACTCTAAGTTTTGAGTTGAAAGTGTGATGATCATCATTAATGGAGCATTGTCCCATGTGAGGAAATAAAAGAGGCCAAAGAAGCCCACCAAAAAAAGAGGCCAAAGAGCCCACCAAAAAAAAGAGAAAAAGAGAGAAGGGACAATGCTACCACTTTTTCCACACTTGTGCATATTAAGCACCATGATCTTCATGATTGAGAGTCTCTCGTTTTGTCACCACCATATAGCTAGTGGGAAATTTTCATTTTATAACTTGGCTTGTATATTCCAATGATAGGCTTCCTCAGAATTGCCTTAGGTCTTCGTGAGGAAGCAAGTTGGATGTACACCCACTAGTTTTCTTTAAGAGCTTTCACATACTCGTAGCTCTAGTGCATCATTTGTATGGCAATCCCTACTCATTCACATTGATATCTGTTGATGAGCATCTCCACAGCTCATTGATATGCCTAGTTAATGTGACTATCTTCTCCTTTTTGTCTTGCAACCTCCACCACATTCCACACCATCTATAGTGTTATAACCATGGCTCACGCTCATGTATTGCGTAAGAGTTGAAAAGGTTTGAGAAAGTAAAGGTGTGAAACAATTACTTGGCCAATACCGGGGTTGTGCATGACTTAAATTCGTTGTGCAATGATGATAGAGCATAGCCAGACTAGATGCTTTTGTAGGGATAACTTTCTTTTGGCCTTGTTATTTTCAAAGTTCATGATTACCTTGCTAGTTAGTTTGAATTATTATTGTTTCCACGTCAATAGCAAACTATTATTTTGAATCTAATGGATCTGAACATTCAGGTCACATAAGAGGAATTACAAAGGACATCAATGCTAGGTAGCATGAAAGCATCAAAAATTCATTCTTTATCACTTCCCCACTCGAGGACAAGCAGGAGTTAAGCTTGGGGATGCTTGATACGTCTCAAACGTATCTATAATTTTTGATGGTTTCACGATGTTATCTTGTCTTCTTTGGATGTTTTATTTACCTTTTATATCTTTTTTGGGACTAACTTATTAATTCGGTGCCAAGTGCCAGTTCCTGTTTTTTCCGTGTTTTTGACTCTTTTCAGATCTGATTTTGGAACGGACTCCAAACGGAATAAAAACCCCGAAATGATTTTTTCCCGAACGGAAGAAGATCAGGGGGCCTTTGGGCCAAGCCAGGTGGGCTCCCGGGAACCCACAAGCCCCCACTCCGCCACCAGGGGGAGGCGGCGGTGGCAGGGCTTGTGGCCTCCCTGGCCGCCCCCTGACCTAGATCCTTGGCCTATATATTCCCAAATATTCAGCAAAAAATCATAGGAGCCTTGAAAATACTTTTCCACCATCGCAAGCTTCCGTTTCCGCGACATCTCATCTGGAGACCCTTCTTGGCACCCTGCCGGAGGGGACTTTGGAGTTGGAGGGCTTCTTCATCATCATCATCGCCCCTCCAATGACTCGTGAGTAGTTCACTTCAGACCTACGGGTCCGTAGTTAGTAGCTAGATGGCTTCTTCTCTCTCTTGGATCTTCAATACAAAGTTCTCCATGATCTTCATGATCTTCAATACAAAGTACTCCATCGTTTACATCTCCGCTTTTACTTTTCTTTGTTACTTTGTTGCTTTCAGTTCTCACTTGGAAAACAATCTATAAGGGATTGAACCCCTTCATAGCGTTGGGATCAAGCTTTTGTGTTTGTGCAGGATCTTGTGATACTCCTCCACCGGATTGATACCTTTGTTCTCAAACTGAGGGAAATACTTACCACCGTTGTGCTACATCACCCTTTCCGCTTCGAGGGAACACCAACGCAAGGCTCCAAGGCCACGAGGGAAATCCTTTGCATACTTCCGTAGGAAGTCCCTTAAGGTGTAGCCGCACCTGAAGGATTCCTGGTGCCGCCGACACGACTATTCTTGTCGCCGTTGCAAGGGAAGCACAGCTCACATCAGTGCCCTGGAAAATTCCAAAAAAAAATAGAGAAAATACACGCACCAGGAGGAACCCTTGACCAGAAGATGGGCCATAGGGGGGTCACCAGGCCTCCAGGCAACATGGTGGCACGGCCTGCCCCCTGGTCGCGCAAGGAGGCCGCCTGGGTGGGGCCCACCCCCTCTGGTTCCCTACCTTGGCTCTTGTTTTTACCCGAGACGGAGAAACCCCAGAACAGAAGTCGTTTTTCCAATTATCGTCGCGGAGCCGCCGCCACCCTTGGTTCTTCTCCGGGAGAGCTAATCTACCCGCGAAGACTGTTGTGATCCCCTACACTTGTGGGTTATCAGGACCCCGGGCTTGTGGGCCCCCTGCACGACTCCTAACCCTAATATTCGTCCTATAAATTCCCAAATATTCCCCCAATGCCAGACGAGCTCCAAAAAATACCTTTCCGTTACCAGGAGCCTCTGTTCCCATGAGATCCAAGCTGGGAGCCTTTTCCAGTAATCTGCATGAAAGTGCAACCATGCCCTTAATCATGTTTTGATGTTGTTGACAACACATATATAGGAACCTAATCATCTTAATCGAGTGTATCTCAGGTTTTGCTCCCATAAGAGTTTCTGTATGGATCATGACTAATTTGTCCATGTGTCTCAACAACGAAGAAACAGTAACATCAAGCTCAAGTGAAACGTGAAAATTTGACAAGGGCAATTTCAAGATAACCATTCTTAAGGATTACATGCTTGAAGCTTGTGGATGTTCACATGATGGACAAGTGAAGATGAATACAAAGCAAGGCTTTCCACATTGTGTATGGGAGAGTTGCTTGAAAATTTCATAATTTTTTTGCCTTCTGCTTGAGTCAAGAAGGAACAATAACATCAAGCCCAAGTGAAAGGCTTGATTCAAAGGTATTAGTTCCTTTGTCGTTAGTAGTGCAGAGTGATGATCACCGGATAAACATATACACTAAAGAATGGATTCTCGGTAGCTATGTAGTGTAGCTCTTATATGATTGTTGAGTTTTAGGGACCCCGCACTGTTAAGACGGGATCACTGGGTCTTGCAAGAAACTTTCTCAAAACCTTTAGAAATTCCTCTCTCTATCTTCCAGTTGTTCGTCTGCCCCTGTCCGGTCGTCCGCTGTTTCTCGGTCGACCGGATGCCGGACGACTGACACCCTCCAGAAATCCTGAGCCAGCCAACAGAGTAAAACTCTCGGACTTCCGGCACCTACGGTCGTCCTAGGACCAGACGTCCGGGTACAGTAGGAATTCCGTTGCCACCTAACAGATTCAAAATGTCGGACTTCTGACCTTTTCGGACGACCGTGTCGTGGACGGACGATGCCGATCGCATGTCCGTGCGCTGTTCACATTTTCACGTGATGTTGTGCTAATATCTTATGTGTCTTCGGATGACCGTATGCTGATCGCCTCTCCACCAAATATTATGGTAACCTGATACCGTCTGCACCTTTGAACGGCCAACCACTATCGAACGTCTGACCTTTCTTGGGTATCCGGACAACCGTGCACTACTGGACGTCCGGCAACTACACAACATAAGTGGCTCCAAGGGTCACTTTTCTACCACCACTATGTACAGTCTTCTCCTACCTCGTGCGGGAGTTTTCCAACATAGACAAAAGATTCCAAGAACATCTTTCTTCTTCACTTCCATTTGCCTACACCAATAGCTAGATCCCAAGTGTATCTGTGAGTTCCTTTGAGGGTTATGCCAATCAAAAGATAGAATGCCTCCCTCTCCTCCTCTCAACCCAAGCTATTTGTGATTTGAGCAAGTTTTGAGCAGTCCCCGTGATCTTGTTAACCTTGGAGGTTGGAGACTCCTAGGCGGTAGGAGTTCTTCAGAGAGGAATCAAACCATTGTGATCTCCCCCAGAAAGTTTGTGAGGTTTTGGAGGCCACCTCAAAGGCCTACCACTAGTGGTTGAGAAACGCCTTCGTGGTGTTGTCTCAAAGGGAGAGGGTGAGCCTTCATGCCGTTGGTGTGCCTTCATGGTAACATCCACCTCTCTAACGGTGACTAGCTTCCCTCCAAGGAAGTGAACATCGGGATACATCCTCATCTCCGTGACTTCGGTTATCCTTAACCCTAACTCCTTACTTGTGGTTTACTTTTTGGTTACTTGATCATACTTTCACTAAATATTGTCGTCCTCATTATATTGTGTTGGTTGTCTCCCTGTAAATATTAATTAGTCACACCTACACTTTATATTCTACAGTTCATACTTGCTACTATTGATATATCTTGTGTTTAGTGTGATTTACTAACCTGTGTCACACACTCACACATCTTGTGATATTGCTCAAGTAATCTTTTGTAACTTGTGCTTGTGAGTAATCTTGAAGTGATTCATCTTGGTAGAAAAAGTTGTTGGTGCATGTTGTTGAGCCTAGTATACATAGGATTTGTGCTTTAAAAGTATCATCTTAGTTTATTTCCGCATTAGGATATAGCCAAATCCACAAACGTTTGTAAAACGCCTTTTCACCCCCCCTCTAGGCGACATCAGTGTCCTTTCAATTGGTATCAGAGCAAGGTCTCTCCTTATTAGGCTTCACCACCTAAAGTGTATCGATGTCGACTAATGGATTAGTGCACAATGACACCTTTGATTTTGATGGCACGAATTATCTCTTGTGGAGAATTCATATGCTTTATCACCTTTGGGCCATGGGGCCAAATACTTTACGAATTGTTCCTATAGGGATTGTTGTTGCAAAGGATGACCCATCTCCATCTATAGATGACATGTATCTTGATTGTGAGGCCTCCTTTGCCATTCATCAAACTATAATCCCTAAAGTGTTTAAGTCAATCTCGACTTGCAAGTCGGCTCATGAAGTTTGGACCAAACTCAAAGATATATATGGTGGTCCAATCTTGATGAAGAAAATATCATGTTGAAGGAGTTGTTGCACGAGCTCTCCACACTTTTCTATCATGAAGTTCCCTCCATTGATTCCATCTCTGATTACTTGCACACTTCAGCAACTCCTTCTCCACCAACATGTGGCGTGCTACAAGGTAATGACGTGGTGAGTGAAGAAATATCTTGTGATGATGGTTTTAAGCTTATTATTAATGAACTTGCCTGTGTTGATAATCCATGCATATCACCTAAGAACTCCTTGACAAATCTTTGTGATGATATGCCTCCTCTCCCGTGTTTCCATGATTAAAATGCTTTGGTTTCCTCTAGTTTCACTATGTCTAACCATTGAGAGGAAATCAAGAAAGATGAGGCATTCTTGATTGATAAAGAACCCTATTCTTGAAAAGAATCTTCATCAACTCCTTTTGGTCACATGTGACTTATGGCAATAGGTAACGATGAGATATCATCTTCTCTTAGTGATAACGATGATACTTGTAATGAGGATGATCATGATGACTTGGCTGAAAATTTCTATGTGATTGGTAAAATTCTTCATAGAGCTAAAAATAATGCCTATAAAATATTTCAAGATGTTCTTGCTTACTTTGAAAAATGTAATTATTTATTTATGGTCGAGCAAGTTAAAAGTGAACAACTTGAACATGAACTTGATAAGGTTCATCAAACATGTAGTGACTTAAGATCTTCAAAACGAGAGATTGAAATTTCTCATGGTAAACTTACAAAGGATTTTGAGCTCCTTCTCCTTGAATGCAATAATGTCAAGGGAGAGCTCATCAAAACCTCCAAGGACTATGAGAAGCTTCAATCTATTCATGGGAAGTCTCTAATTGCTACTTACTCCTCTCATATTTTCGATGATACTTGTGCTTCTAACCCTACCTCATTTGAAGCATCGACTTTGAAGGAAAATGTTGAGTTATGTGCTCAACTTGATTTGCTAACCAAGACTTATGGGAAATTGGAAGAAAGTCATGAAAATCTCTCATGCACTCATGAGGATCTTCTAATCTCTCATAATGAGATAAAGTTAGCACTTGAGACTATGGCCATCAAGGTAAAATCTTGTGAGTCTCATGAGAACATTAGCACATCTACTATAAATGCTTTATTTCCATGTTCTAATCCTTGCAATTCATCCATCTCTCATATTATTACCAATCATGATGAATTGCTCGCATTGTCTTGTTGCTCTAACCATGAAGTTTCTACTTCCACTAGTCCTCTTGTTTCTAGTGTTGAAACTAACCATGTAGAAGAAGTAATGAGCTCAAGGACTAAGTCACTAGTTTAAAGAAAGACTTGGAAAAATGTGATCATGGACATAGCTATCAGTACAATAAGAAGAAGTCCAAAAACAAGAAAAGGGGACAAGATCAAGCCACGAACAAATCCAACTTTACATGCTTTAAGTGCAAAAAGGTTGGACATCACATGAGATCTTGTCCATTGAATATAAGGGTTCATAAAGAGATGCTACATGGGAAGAGGCATCAAGATAAGTCTCGAGCTCAACCTCATGTTTTGTAACAACCACTACAACCTCATGTTTTGTAACAACCACTATGCATGATGAGACATGATATTTCTTTCCAAGTTGAGAAAGTAAGGAAGAAGAACAGAAAGGGGAGTACATGTTGCTATATCTGTCGAAAGAAGGGGCACATAGCCTCAACATACCCCACTGGTAACATATCTAAGCATCCAATTATCAATGATTATTATTCACTTAGGAAGGATATTTTTGGCAATGTGTTTGCCAAGCATGTTGGTGCTCAAAGTGGTTCAGAAGTGGATAAGACCATTTGGGTTGCCAAGCCTATTGTTACTAACTTCTTAGGACCCAACTTGGTTGGGGATCATCAATCTCAAACTTCATAGGTCTGTGGAGGGCATTGAGGACTTGGCTAGTTCATGAAGAAAAAATAGTTTCACCATTTATTATGGCTCAAGCCAAGTCAAGAATATTACCATCATATTTATCATTACAATGCCTCCCCTAGCGGCAACGTGTGTATATTATCTACATTGAAAGTTAGTAGCCCCTCTCATGCTTAGGTTTGGAACCTAGCATGTGTTTTGATATATTGTGCCACCTAGTATGCTTGATTCGTGTTATCTAGCATGTGTAGGTTGGTATGCATGTCATATAGTTGTGTGTGTAGTTTTGATTCTCACTGGCATCTTGGTTGCACCTTATTGGAATTAATGGATCATCACATTATGGGGGAGTGGTATGATCTACGCACATCACAAACCTCAAATGTGTATATATTGGACACCACCTAGTATTTATAAGTGCAAGATTATTCAGTTACTATGTGGTATGTAGATATCATTTGAAGTTCAAATTCTTATCCATTGATCATCTTTAGTTGGATTTCAAGTGCTTATTGTGGAAAATACATGGAGTATCACATTAGGGGGGAGTGATATGCTTTGTGCATATCACAATCCTTGGTAATATAAACATTTGATGTATGCCACTTAGAATCTATTACTGAGATTATTTTATATATTTGGGGCTTGCCGTGCTCAACACGTCTCTATTTGCATAATAATTCTTGTAGAGTTTAATTCTTTACGTGTGTGTGAGTGTTGCATTCTACTGCAGTTTTATTCTTGGTTTAGATTCTAGATCGTACTTAAAAGAAGGATATATGACACAAGCCTTTCCAATTGTTTCTCTACATGATGATTTATCCAATTGACATGTTAATAATATGGTATCTAAGCTCTGTGCTTATTGCTAAAACTCTCATATCGTGCTTGTGTGAGTATCAATGACCTTGTGCGTATGTGGAATCTATCACCGAATGATAATTCTGAATACCAGTGTGTTCTCCTACACAGGATATTCCTTTTCTGGTAGAGTTTCATGATCATCTTTATATCATCCTTGCTTCTACCTGCATTTTATAATTATCCAAGTAACTCTTGTGTCTCCCGATTATCTCCCAAGTTTTTTCTGAATTCATATCACTAGTTTTACGGTAGTATGGGAGTTACTATCTTATTATTTGCACTATAATCTATCCACTTAAGTGTGACATGTAGGTAAGAATATGTGTAATACATGTCTTACATACTCATTTGTTTTGCTTGGTTCATATGTTGAACTTGGTGTGCTATCATATGTTGATTTGTCATCTTGATTTATCTTGGACAACATGAATGATTGATGAGGTTATTGGGAGTATTAACAGTTATGTGTTCATTTGTCCAATTTGTATCTCTTTGGATTTTGGTAGGCCTATGTAGGCATATTTACTATGTGTAAATTCTCATGCCTTACTTGCTTTATTTTTGATCGAATGTATATATGGTAAATCTATCATATCCTTCAAAGCTAAGATGTGCATGAAATTCAAATTCATATATATTTGCACAAAAATGTTTGGTTTTTTCCCTATATATTGTAGTTAGACTAACTACTCCGGACCCAATAAGTTTGGGGACCATATTGCACTTAAAAATTGATCTAGGTACATTGGAGAAGCATTGCTGTCTTGGCTTACTCATAAAGAAGGTGGTGTCACCACGAGGGAATTAAAGCCAAGATTTTATGACTTTGTCATTACTACTTCATACCAATGCCTTCTCGGTAACAGGTATTTACGTCATGCCTATATATAAATAGAGTCAACCTTATGTAGGTTGCATCATAGCGTGCAATAGCACTTATTAGTTGTATTTTCTGCATGTTCTTGAAAACACTCTATTGCAATGGTTAGACAATTGTGTATTCATCTAATGGGTATCTACAAAACCATATGCATGGTTCCAAGACATGCCAGATAAGCAATTCATTGCATAACAATTCCTAGAAAGTTCTCTCATGTGCAATTTTTATGAAAATTGCAAAAACACTATAATTGCTCGTAGTATTCATTATCCTCTTAGGAATTCATGGCTATACACATGAGGTCAATTTGTGCCATGGTCCTTGTGCTATGTGCCTTGTTCTTATGTTAGGATAACATGTGTATGATAATGGACTCACTTGTGCATATCTTGGATCGTATCAGTTGTGACTTTATATGTATGCAAGTTTCGTTGTGAATACATAGACTACTATTGTCCACTTAGAAATTTGCGCACATTAGTAAGTTCCCATGTTTGGCATATCACATGATCCCTGCCATGTCACTTGGTTCCTTCCTTATTGATTCATTGGTGGCATCGGTAAGAGGTTGCAGAGTGAGTGCTTGTATGTCTTGCATATAATCATATGCACTCATGCGTTTGGATGTATTTTGGACCCATACTTACCATAATGATCGTTTTGGATATTCACATTATCTCTTGTCCAAAATATGTTGTTTGAATCTATGAATGTTTCCCTCACATGTCGAATGCTTATTTTTCATATCACATCTATTGCAATCTCTAGATCTCGAGCTTCCCAAATTTCCTGTCATTAAATGTGTGCATTTTTACTTCTCTCACATCTTGAATATGCAGATGATACGTCTCCAACGTATCTATAATTTTTTATGGTTTCATGCTATTATCTAGTCAAACTTTGGATGTTTTGCATGCCTTTTATTTATTTTCTAGGACTAACCTATTAACTCAGTGCCAAGTGCCAGTTCCTGTTTTTCCATGTTTTTGACCCCTTTCACACGAGATTTTGGAACGGAGTCCAAACGGAAGAAAATCCTCGAAAAGATTTTTTCTGGAACGAAAGAAGATCGGAGAGCTTAGGGGTTGATGCGCCTCCATCGTATCTGCTTTTCCAAACTCTTTTGCCCTTGTTTTGGACTCTAATTTGCATGATTTGAATGGAACTAACCTGGACTGACGCTGTTTTTAGCACAATTGCCTTGGTGTTATTTTTTGTGCAGAAATCAAAGTTCTCAGAACGTCCTGAAAATTTACGGGGACCATTTTTGGAAAATATGAAAAATACCTGCGCAAATATCCACCTGAGGGGGTGGGCCAGTGGGCCACAAGCCCTGCCACTGCCACCCCCTGGTGGCGGATGGCAAGCTTGTGGGGCCCACGTGGCTCTGCCGCCCCCAATATGAGCGCTATAAGTTCACTTTCGTCCCAGAAAAAATCAAGAGAGAAGATTTCGTCGTGTTTGCGATAGAGAGGCCCCGCCACAACCTGTTCTTCATTTGGAGGGCAGATCTGGAGTCCATTTTGGGCTCCGGGGAGGGGAAATCGTCGCCATCGTCGTCATCAACCTTCTTCCCTGTCCAATTCCATGAAGCTCTTCATCGTTCGTGAGTAATCTATTCATAGGCTCGCTGGGCGGTGATGAGTAGGATGAGATCTATCATGTAATCGAGATAGTTTTGACGGGGATTGATCCCTAGTATCCACTATGTTGTGAGATTGATGTTGCTACTGCTTTGCCATGCTTAATGCTTGTCACTAGGGCCCGAGTGCCATGATTTCACATCTGAAATTATTATGTTGTCACCAATATATGTGTGTTTTAGATCCGATCTTGCAAGTTGTAGTTACCTACTATGTGTTATGATCCGGCAACCCCGGAGTGACAATAACCGGAACCACTCCCGGTGATGACCATAGTTTGAGGAGTTCATGTGTTCACCAAGTGCTAATGCGTTGGTCTGGTTCTTTATTAAAAGGAGAACCTTAATATCCCGTAGTTTCCTTTTGGACCCCCCCTACCACGGGAGGGATGGACAATAGATGTCATGCAAGTTCTTTTCCCTAAGCACGTTTGACGACACATGGAATGCATGCCTACATCACATTGACGAACGGGAGCTAGCCACATGTCTCTCCGTGTTATAACTATTGCATGATGAATATCATCCAAACAAATCACCGACCCATTGCCTACGAGTTTGTCCCACTGCTGCTGTTACTTGTCTTGCTCTGCTGCTGTTACTTGTCTTGCTCTGCTGCTACTGTTGCTTGCTACTGTTGCTACTTGCTACTGCTGTCACTACTGCTATTCCTTTCCACTGCTATTACTCGTTACACTGTTGTTACCTGCTACAATTTTCGTATGCTGGTCGTTGACGGGAACTAACAATTTCCGTCGACGGGCAACTTCTGGCGCCATTGATACAATTGTTAGGAATAGTCTACCGTCAACAGATCGTTTCTGACACCGTTGTTATCATACTACTTTGCTGCTGATACTTTCCTTACAGATACTAATCTTTTAGGTGTGGTTGAATCTGACATATTGAGCTGCTAATACTCGAGAGTATTCTCTCACCTCCTGCGTGGCGATCAACAAATTTGGGTCGAATACCCTACCCTCGAAAACTGCTACGATCCCACGTGCTGGTGGGCCGTCAACAACATTATTCTACTTCCGATTGCCGGAGAGTGCTAGCATCATTCTTCTGGTGCCGTTGCAAGGGAAGGTTTGCTGTCACGGAGTCAACATTTTTCTGGTGCCGTTGCCGGGGAGGTATTGCTATATTCTCTAAGTCACTTGGGATTTATATCTGCTGATCACTATGAAGAATCTGAAGGATCCGAAAACCAAAGTCTTGCCCTCAACTACGAGGGGAGGTAAGGAATTGCCATCTAGCTCTGCACTTGATTCACCTTCAGTTATGAGTAAATTTGCGACATCACCTCCTGCTAGAAATCTTGATATGTCGCATGTGCTTGATGATGCTTATGATGCTACTGCTAGAGATGCTATGCTTGATACTATGCCTGATACTGCTTTGCCTGATACTCCCAGAGATACTATGCTTGAAACTGCTAGAGATGATATGCCTGATGATACTATGCCTGATACTGCTAGAGATACTATGCTTGATACAGCTAGAGATGCTATGCCTGATGATACTATGCTTGATACTACTAGAGATACTACTTTGCCTGATGTTCCACTAGGGGTATTCCTTGATGCTCATATTGCTAAAGTTACTGCCAATGCTCGTGATGCTTCTGAAACTGCCGATACTATTGAGATAGAACCTGCTTTTGCTCCTGCTAGATCTAGCTCTCCTAGATATGAATTGCCTGATATACCTGAGGGTTACGTTATGGAGGGAGAGATAGCTGAGGATTTTCTTGCGAGTAAGGATGCCTATGACACTGAGAAATTACTTCTCAAGTGGAAGGAAAAATTTGTGAAAGCTAGGATGAAATACGACATGAAGTGTGCCACTTCACCTATCTTTATCACCGATAAGGATTATGAATTCTTTGTCGATCCTAAGATAATATCTCTAGTCGAATCTGATCCTCTTCACGGTTATGAGTCAAATACGGTCGTAGCCCATCTTGCCAAACTACACGATATAGCCACCTTTTTCACTAATTAGGAGAAGATCCGCCACTACTATATCCTTAAGATGTTTCCTTTCTCTCTAAAGGATGACGCTAAAGCCTGGTTCACCTCTCTTGCTCGTGGATGTGCGAGTAGTCCCCAGGATATGGTCTATTACTTCTGTGAGAAATATTTCCCTCCCCTTAAGAAGCAAGCTGCCTTGCAGGAAATATACAACTTTGCTCAACTCCAAGAAGAGAGTCTTCCACAAGCTTGGGGGAGGCTCGTTCAGCTACAAAATGCTTTGCCTGATCACCCTCTTAAGAAGAACGAGATACTTGATATCTTCTATAACAGACTTACCGATGCCTCTAGAGACCACCTAGATAGTTGTGCCAGCTGTATTTTTAGGGAACGAACTGTAGAACAAGCTGAGACCCTACTGAATAACATCTTGATCAACGATACTGCTTGGACTACTCCCGAACCAACTCCTAAGCCAACTCTGAAGAAAAGAGGTATTCTATTCCTCAGTCCCGAAGATATGCAAGAAGCAAGAAATCTATGAAAGAGAAAGGCATTAGATCTGAAGATGTCAAAAATCTAACACCTATCGAAGAGATCCATGGTCTCGATAACCCGATACAAGTAGTAGAAGTGAATTCTCTGCGTAGGTTTGATGAGAGTGATATTCCTTTTGACAAACCTGCTAGCCTATGCTTTGATGAATTTGACAACTTTGTTGCCAAACAACAGAGTTTCAATGATTATGTTAGCAGAAACTTGGAACAAAGTACTCGTATGCTTAGCCATTTAAGTGCTTGTGTAGACAGAAATGTCAATGATCTGAAGCTTCTCAGTAAAATTGCCTCTATGATTACTACTCAGGTAGAACAAGTACTTAAAGCTCAGAATGACCTGCTCAATGAATTAAATGACAACTCTGTCAGATAAATTACTAGAGGAGGCAAAATGACTCAGGAACATTTGTATCCTGAAGGTCAACCTAAGAGAATTAATCAAGATTCTCAAGGAATCAATGCTGATACACCCAGTCATCCTAAGGAGAAGAAGGATGATAGAAACCTACATGCCAGTTCACGAAATACTGTCACACCTGAAGAACCTAATGATATTTCTGCGTCTAATGTAGAAACACAATCTGGTGATGAACATGAACCTGGTAACAATCTGGACAGTGATGTTCATAATAATGCTCAACCTAGCAATGATGAGGATGTGGAGATTGAACCTACGGTTAATCCTTATAACCCACAACCTAAGAGATACGATAAGAATGACTTCACTGCTAGGAAACATGGTAAAGAAAGGGAGCCATGGGTTCAGAGATCTATGCCCTTTCCTCCTAAGCCATCGAAAAAAGGATGATGAGGATTTTGAGAGCTTCGATGAGATGACAAGACCCATCTTTCTGCAGATGCGGTTAACTGATATGCTCCAGATGTCTCCGTATGACAAGTACATGAAAGATATCGTGACTAATAAACGGAAGATACCTGATCTTGAGATATCCACCATGCTTGCCAACTACACTTTCAAAGGTGGAACTCCTAAGAAACTTGGTGATCCCGGAGTGCCCACTATACCTTGCCCTATTAAAGGAAACTACATAAGAACTGCCTTATGTGACCTTGGAGCCGGTGTTAGTGTTATGCCGCTCTCTTTTTATCGTAGACTTGAATTGGATAAGTTGACACCCACTGAAATTTCTCTGCAAATGGCCGACAAATCAACTGCTTTCCCTATCGATATTTGTGAGGATGTGCCTGTTGTGGTTGCTAACACCACTATCTTAACAGACTTTGTTATCTTGGATATTCCCGAGGACAATGCCATGGTTGTCATCCTCGGAAGACCCTTTTTAAACACTGCAGGGGCTGTTATAGATTGCAAGAAAGGCAATGTCACTTTCCATGTCAACGGTAATGAGAACACAGTGCACTTTCCGAAGAAACAATATCAAGTACATTGCATCAATGCTATCGAAAAGACTTCATCGATTCTTATTGGGAGCTTTGAATGCCCTATTCCTCGTGTCAAGATGAAGTATGATTTGCTTGTTGGGGAGATACATATCCCCATTGAGGTGACTTAGTGGCTATTCGAAAATTCTCCGTTCTCTCTTGCGATTCGAGAAGGTTTTGTCATGAGGACTTGATCAACCCCATTGACGGATTTCTTTCGATGACCATGAAATGGATGAATCAAAGAGTCACATACCTCTGTTTTGAGGTTTCATTTTATGTTGCTTAGAAGAAAATGATAGATTTAGTTTAGCTTTTCCTGTTTTCTGTTTTAGCGTCCCGGAGAAAAATACCTCGAAAATAAAAGTTCTCCGATGGTCCTGAAACTTTAGTATGATTTTTTCTAGAACATTTGAAAATTACTAGGCCTGAGAGCTGGCATGGGGGCCAGACCAGTGGGTCACAAGCCCTGCCACCGCCACCCCTTGGTGGCGGCTAGCAAGCTTGTGGGGCCAACAGGGACCCCCTCCACTCATTCCAGCTCCGAGCCTCTTCGTCCACCTACAGAAAGAATTGTTTCGCAGCTCAAACCCGTGTTCTTGCTCATTTGGCTGTGATTTTTGATCTCCTTGCTCAAAGCACCATTCTCCGAACCGTTTTGGGGAAATTACTCCTTGGTAAGTGACTCCTCCATTGGTCTAATTAGTTTTTGCTCTAGTGCTTTATCCTTCGCGTATTCTTGCTACCTTGGTGACCCTGTTCTTGAGCTAGAAAGGTTGATTTTAGCTGGTCCCAAGTAGTTTTAGCGCGTGATACGGTCTCTAGGCACTAGTAGGAGTAGTTGCTACAAGGTGTGGTTGGTATTCATTCATTTTTCTCTTGAACTTCCAAAATTTCAGCAAAAGGAAATTATGTTCAGGAGGAAGTTTCATGGTGGTTCCTCAAGTAAGAAGGGTACCCGTCTTTCTTTTCGGGAGCCCGAACCTTTTCAACTAAGGGACGCACCGGTACAACCATGTGAATGGCCTTCCGATGAGTTTATGATCGAAGCAGGTTTCAAGGATGAATTTGATACACTTGTCTGCAATGCCGGGTCAGAAGAATTCCTCTCAGACAAATGTGAACATTATGCTATGCTCACTACCTCTTTCGTGCGTAGATTTAAATTTTCAGTTGGCCGTGACTCATCCATACTGTTTGATATTTACGATAAATCCTATGCCATGGATTTGGAGGATTTCAATAGGATTTGCAAGATACCCGATGGGGGTAGTATTAATGATCCTTCTAAGTCTTTGGTCAGAGACTTTGTCTCCAGTATAACTGTTGGAGAAACCAGAGATATCACTGTTGGGGAACGTCGCAAGGGAAACAAAAAATTTCCTACGCGCACGAAGACCTATCATGGTGATGTCCATCTACGAGAGGGGATGAGTGATCTACGTACCCTTGTAGATCGTACAGCAGAAGCGTTAGTGAACGCGGTTGATGTAGTGGAACGTCCTCACGTCCCTCGATCTGCCCCGCGAACAATCCCGCGATCAGTCCCACGATCTAGTACCGAACGGACGGCACCTCCGCGTTCAGCACACGTACAGCTCGACAATGATCTCGGCCTTCTTGATCCAGCAAGAGAGACGGAGAGGTAGAAGAGTTCTCCGGCAGCGTGACGGTGCTCCGGAGGTTGGTGATGACCTTGTCTCAGCAGGGCTCCGCCCGAGCTCCGCAGAAACGCGATCTAGAGGAAAAACGGTGGAGGTATGTGGTCGGGCTGCCGTGGAAAAAACGTCTCAAATGAGCCCCAATACCTCCGTATATATAGGTGGGAGGGAGGGGACCTTGCCTTGGGGCTCAAGGAGCCCCAAGGGGGTCGGCCGAGTCCAAGGGGGGAAGGCTCCCCCCCCCAAACCGAGTTGGACTTGGTTTGGTGGGTGGGAGTCCTTCCCTTCCTTCCCACCTCCCTTTTTTTTCTTTCTCTTTGATTTTCTTTTGTATGGCGCATAGGGCCCTTTTGGGCTGTCCCACCAGCCCACTAAGGGCTGGTGCGCCACCCTCATGGCCTATGGGCTTCCCCGGAGTGGGTTGCCCCCCCCGGTGAACTTCCGGAACCCATTCGTCATTCCCGGTACATTCCCGGTAACTCCGAAAACCTTCCGGTAATCAAATGAGGTCATCCTATATATCAATCTTCGTTTCCGGACCATTCCGGAAACCCTCGTGACGTTCGTGATATCATCCGGGACTCCGAACAACATCCGGTAACCAACCATATAACTCAAATACGCATAAAACAACGTCGAATCTTAAGTGTGCAGACCCTTCTGGTTCGAGAACTATGTAGACATGACCCGAGAGACTCCTCGGTCAATATCCAATAGCGGGACCTGGATGCCCATATTGGATCCTACATATTCTACGAAGATCTTATCGTTTGAACCTCAGTGCCAAGGATTCATATAATCTCGTATGTCATTCCCTTTGTCCTTCGGTATGTTACTTGCCCGAGATTCGATCGTCAGTATCCGCATACCTATTTCAATCTCGTTTACCGGCAAGTCTCTTTACTCGTTCCGTAATACAAGATCTCGCAACTTACACTAAGTCACATTGCTTGCAAGGCTTGTGTGTGATGTTGTATTACCGAGTGGGCCCCGAGATACCTCTCCGTCACACGGAGTGACAAATCCCAGTCTTGATCCATACTAACTCAACTAACACCTTCGGAGACACCTAAAGAGCATCTTTATAGTCACCCAGTTACGTTCCGATGTTTGATACACACAAAGTATTCCTCCGGTGTCAGTGAGTTATATGATCTCATGGTCATAGGAATAAATACTTGACACGCAGAAAACAGTAGCAACAAAATGATACGATCAACATGCTACGTCTATTATTTTGGGTCTAGTCCATCACATGATTCTCCTAATGATGTGATCCCGTTATCAAGTGACAACACTTGCCTATGGCCAGGAAACCTTGACCATCTTTGATCAACGAGCTAGTCAACTAGAGGCTTACTAGGGACAGTGTTTTGTCTATGTATCCACACAAGTATTGTCTTTCCAATCAATACAATTATAGCATGGATAATAAACGATTATCATGAACTAAGAAATATAATAATAACTAATTTATTATTGCCTCTAGGGCATATTTCCAACAGTCTCCCACTTGCACTAGAGTCAATAATCTAGTTCACATCACCATGTGATTCCAACGAATCCAACACCCATATAGTTATGGGGTCTGATCACGTCTTGCTCGTGAGAGAGGTTTTAGTCAACGGTTCTGAAACTTTCAGATCAGTGCGTTCTTTACAAATCTTTATGTCATCTTATAGATGCTGCTACTACGTGCTATTCGGAAATGCTCCAAATATCTACTCTACTATATGAATCCGTTTCACTACTCATAGTTATTCGGATTAGTGTCAAAGCTTGCATCGACGTAACCCTTTACGACGAACTCTTTAACCACCTCCACAATCGAGAAAAAATTCCTTAGTCCATTTGTTACTAAGGATAAATTTTGACCGCTGCTAGTGATTCAATCATGGATCACTCTCTGTACCTCTCAACAGACTTTGAGTCAAGGCACACATCAGGTGCGGTACACAACATGGCATACTTTAGATTCTACGGCTAAGGCATAGAAGACGACCTTCTTCTATTCTATTTATTCTGCCGTGGTCGGGTTTTGAGTCTTACTCAAATTCACACCTTACAACGCAACCAAGAACTCCTTCTTTACTGATCTATTTTGAACTCCTTCAAAAACTTGCCAAGGCATGCATCTTGTTGAAACTTCTCTTAAGCGCTTTCGATCTATCTCCATAGATCTTTGATACTCAACGTTCAAGTAGCGCAATCTAGGTATTCCTTTGAAAAACTCCTTTCAAACAACCTTGTATGCTTTACAGAAATTCTACATTACTTCTGATCCACAATATGTCAACCACATATACTTATCAGAAATTCTATAGTGCTCCCACTCACTTCTTTGGAAATACAAGTTTCTCATAAACCTTGTACAAACCCAAAATCTTTTATCATCTCATCAAAGTATATATATTCCAACTCCGAGATGCTTGCACCAGTCCATTGAAGGATCGCTGGAGCTTGCATACTTGCTAGTATCTTTAGGATCGACAAAACCTCCTGGTTGTATCACATACAATGTTTGCTCAAGGAAACCGTCGAGGAAACAATGTTTTGACATCCTACGTGCAATATTTCATAAATAATGCATCAACAACTAACATAATTCTAACAGACCTTTAGCATCGCTACGAGTGAGAAAGTCTCATCATAGTCAACTGTTTGATCTTGTCGAAAACATCTTTGCGACAAGTCGAGCTTTTCTTAGTAGTGACTTATCACCATCATAGTCTGTTTTCCTTTAAAGATCCATCTTTACTCAATAGTCCTATGACCATCAAGTAATTCTTCCAAAGTCTACACTTTGTTTTCATCCATGGATCCTCTCTCGGATTTCATGGCTTCCAGCCATTTGTCGGAATCTGGGCCCACCATCGCTTTCTCCATAACTCGTAGGTTCACTGTTGCTCAACAACATGACCTCCAAGACAGGGTTACCGTACTACTCTGCAGCAGTACGCGACCTTGTCGACCTACGAGGTTTGTAGTAACTTGATTCGAAGCTCAATGATCACCATCATCAGCTTCTACTTCAATTGGTGTAGGCGCCACAGGAACAACTTCATGCGCCCTGCTACACACTGGTTGAAGTGATGGTTCAATAACCTCATCAAGTTCTACTACCCTCCCACTCAATTCTTTCGAGAGAAACCTTTCCTCGAGAAAGGATCCGTTTCTAGAAACAAACACTTTGCTTTCGGATCTGAGATAGGAGATGTACCCAACTGTTTTGGATACCCTATGAAGAAGCATTTATCCGCTTTGGGTTCGAGCTTATTAGACTGAAACTTTTTCACATAAGTGTCGAAACCCCAAACTTTCAAGAAACGACAGTTTAGATTTCTCTAAACCTCAGTCTATACTGTGTCATCTCAATGGAAATACGCGGTGCCCTATATAAAGTGAGTGCGGTTGTCTCTAATGCATAACCCATAAACGATAGTGGTAATTCGATAAGAGACATCATAGTATGCACCATACCAAATAGTGCGTGGCTATGACGTTCAGACACATCATCACACTATGATGTTCCAGGTGGCATCAACTGCAAAACAATTTCCACATTGTCTTAACTGCATACCAAAACTCGTAACTCAGATATTCATTTCTATGATCATATCGTAGACAGTTTATCCTCTTGTTACGACGAACTTCACTCTGAAACGGATTTGAACTTTTCAACATTTCAGACTTGTGATTCATTAAGTAAATACTCCTGTATCTACTCAAATCGTCAGTGAAGTAAGAACATAATGATATCCACTGCGTGCCTCAGTACCCATTGGACTGCATACATCAAAATGTATCACTTCCAACAAGTTACTATCTTATTTCATCTCAATGAAAACAAGGCCTTGCTCATGTGGTATGGTTTGCATGTCACTAGTGATTCGAAATCAGGTGAGTACAAAGATCCATCAGCATGGAGCCTCTTCATGCAATTTATACTAACATGACTCAAGCGGCAGTGCCACAAGTAAGTGGTACTATCATCATTAACTCGTATCTTTTTGGCACCAATATTATGAACATGTGTAACACTACGATCGAGATTCAATAAACCATTGAAGGTGATTATTCAAGAAAATAGAGTAACCATTATTCTCTTTAAATGAATAATCGTATTGCAATAAACACGATCCAATCATGTTCATGCTTAACGCAAGAACCAAATAACAATTATTTAGGTTTAACACCAATCCCGATGGTAGAGGGAGCGTGCGACGTTTGATCATATCAACCTTGGAAACACTTCCAACACGTATTGTCACCTCGCCTTTAGCTAGTCTCCATTTATGCCGTAGCTTTCATTTTGTGTTACTAATCACTTAGCAACCGAACCGGTATCCAATACCCTCATGCTACTAGGAGTACTAGTAAAGTACACATCAACATCATGTATATCTAATATAGTTCTCTTGACTTTTGCCAGCCTTCTTATCTACCAAGTATCTAGAGTTGCTCCGCCTCAGTGACTGTTCCCCTCATTACAGAAGCACTTAGTCTCGGGTTTGGGTTTAGTCTTGGGTCTCTTCATTAGTGCAGCAACTGTTTTGCCGTTTCACGAAGTATCCCTTCTAGCCCTTGCCTTTCTTGAAACTTAGTGGTTTTACAAACCATCAACTATCGATGCTCCTTCTTGATTTCTACTTTCGTAGTGTCAAACATCGCGAATCGCTCAAGGATCATTGTATGTATCCTTGATATGTTATAGTTCATCACGAAGCTCTCACAGCTTGGTGGCAGTGACTTTGGAGAACTATCACTATCTCATCTCGAAGATTAACTCCCACTTGATTCAAACGATTGTCGTACTCAGACAATCTGAGCACACACTCAACGATTGAGCCTTTCTCCTTCACATTGTGGACTAAGAATCTTGTCGGAGGTCTCGTACCTCTTAACAAGGGCACACGCATGAAATCACAATTTCATCTCTTTAGAACATCACTTATGTTCCGTGACGTTTTACAACGTTTTCGGCGCCTTGCTTCTAAGCCATTAAGTATTTTGCACTGAATTATCGTGTAGTCACCAGAATCGTGTATGTCGGATGTTCATAGCATCCACAGACGACGCTCGAGGTGCAGCACACCGAGTGGTGCATTAAGGACATAATCCTTCTGCGCAGCAACGAGGACAATCCTCGGTTTTACAGACCCAGTCTGCAAAGTTTTGCTACTATCAATTTTCAACTAAATTTTCTCTAGGAACATATAAAAAACAGTAGAGCTATAGCGCAAGCTACATCGTAATTCGCAAAGACCATTAGACTATGTTCATGACAATTAGTTCAATTAATCATATTACTTAAGAACTCCCACTCAAAAAGTACATCTCTCTAGTCATTTGAGTGGTACATGATCCAAATCCACTATCTCAAGTCCGATCATCACGTGAGTCGAGAATAGTTTCAGTGGTAAGCATCCCTATGCTAATCATAGTTTACGTGGTGACCATGGGTATCTAGTAGGATCGCATCTTACTTACGCAAACACCACAACGGAGATATATGAGTTGCTATTTTAACCTCATCCAAGGACCTCCTCGGTCAAATCCGATTCAACTAAAGTTGGAGAAACCGACACTTGCCAGTCATCTTTGAGCAACGGGGTTACTCGTAGCGATGAAACCAGTCTCTCGTAAGCGTACGAGTAATGTCGGTCCAAGCCGCTTCAATCCAACAATACCGCGGAATCAAGAAAAGACTAAGGAGGGCAGCAAAACGCACATCACCGCCCACAAAAACTTTTGTGTTCTACTCGAGAAGACATCTACGCATGAACCTAGCTCATGATGCCACTGTTGGGGAATGTCGCATGGGAAACAAAAAATTTCCTACGCGCACGAAGACCTATCATGGTGATGTCCATCTACGAGAGGGGATGAGTGATCTACGTACCCTTGTAGATCGTACAGCAGAAGCGTTAGTGAACGCGGTTGATGTAGTGGAACGTCCTCACGTCCCTCGATCCGCCCCGCGAACAATCCCGCGACCAGTCCCACGATCTAGTACCGAACGGACGGCACCTCCGCGTTCAGCACACGTATAGCTCGACGATGATCTCGGCCTTCTTGATCCAGCAAGAGAGACGGAGAGGTAGAAGAGTTCTCCACCAGCGTGACGGTGCTCCGGAGGTTGGTGATGACCTTGTCTCAGCAGGGCTCCGCCCGAGCTCCGTAGAAACGCGATCTAGAGGAAAAACGGTGGAGGTATGTGGTCGGGCTGCCGTGGAAAAAAACGTCTCAAATCAGCCCCAATACCTCTGTATATATAGGTGGGAGGGAGGGGACCTTGCCTTGGGGCTCAAGGAGCCCCAAGGGGGTCGGCCGAGTCCAAGGGGGGAAGGCTCCCGCCCCCAAACCGAGTTGGACTTGGTTTGGTGGGTGGGAGTCCTTCCCTTCCTTCCCACCTCCCTTTTTTTCTCTTTGATTTTCTTTTGTATGGCGCATAGGGCCCTTTTGGGCAGTCCCACCAGCCCACTAAGGGCTAGTGCGCCACCCTCATGGCCTATGGGCTTCCCCGGGGTGGGTTGCCCCCCCCCCCGGTGAACTTCCAGAACCCATTCGTCATTCCCGGTACATTCCCGGTAACTCCGAAAACCTTCCGGTAATCAAATGAGGGCATCCTATATATCAATCTTCGTTTCCGGACCATTCCGAAAACCCTCTTGACGTCCGTGATCTCATCCGGGACTCCGAACAACATTCGGTAACCAACCATATAACTCAAATACACATAAAACAACGTCGAACCTTAAGTGTGCAGACCCTGCGGGTTCGAGAACTATGTAGACATGACCCGAGAGACTCCTCGGTCAATATCCAATAGCGGGACCTAGATGCCCATATTGGATCCTACATATTCTACGAAGATCTTATCGTTTGAACCTCAGTGCCAAGGATTCATATAATCCCGTATGTCATTCCCTTTGTCCTTCGGTATGTTACTTGCCCGAGATTCGATTGTCAGTATCCGCATACCTATTTCAATCTCGTTTACCGGCAAGTCTCTTTACTCGTTCCGTAATACAAGATCTCGCAACTTACACTAAGTCACATTGCTTGCAAGGCTTGTGTGTGATGTTGTATTACCGAGTGGGCCCCGAGATACCTCTCCGTCACACGGAGTGACAAATCCCAGTCTTGATCCATACTAACTCAACTAACACCTTCGGAGACACATGTAGAGCATCTTTATAGTCACCCAGTTACGTTGCGACGTTTGATACACACAAAGCTTTCCTCCGGTGTCAGTGAGTTATATGATCTCATGGTCATAGGAATAAATACTTGACACGCAGAAAACAGTAGCAACAAAATGACACGATCAACATGCTACGTCTATTAGTTTGGGTCTAGTCCATCACATGATTCTCCTAATGATGTGATCCCGTTATCAAGTGACAACACTTGCCTATGGCCAGGAAACCTTGACCATCTTTGATCAACGAGCTAGTCAACTAGAGGCTTACTAGGGACAGTGTTTTGTCTATGTATCCACACAAGTATTGTGTTTCCAATCAATACAATTATAGCATGGATAATAAACGATTATCATGAACTAAGAAATATAATAATAACTAATTTATTATTGCCTCTAGGGCATATTTCCAACAATCACACAAGCCACCATAGGAAGCATCCATTTCCCTGCCTTGCACTACTTTGCCCTCTTCATAGGTAGGTGCATTAACGGCAAGGGTGCACATTGTCACCTATGCGCTTCCGACCTTAGTATCCTTAAGAGCGCAGTAACAGGTGACAGGAGCTTCAATATGGGAGCTATAATAGAAAGGAGGCTGAATAAAAATGCCAGTGAGGGGGATTTCTTTGGTGGAGTTTATGCTACACGCTTAGCAAATTTTCTTGGAGTATCCATCCGTCGAGAAGACCCGCCTCTCCGTATGGCCTACCTAGATCGTGTCGCTCTAACACGCTGCCAGTTCCTTGAGAGAGATCATGGATCCCTCCTATACCGCTTGATATTTAACCGGCAGCGTGTTTTCCATATTACCCTTCCTGCTCCTGCTTTCTTTGCCTTTCAGGTAAAACGAAGATACTACATAACCATAGGAGAGGCAGATGAGTATGAGAGGGAGGTGACGGCTGCTCGACTACGTGAGGCAGCTATTCCGGCAGTGGCTGCAACACTTTTGTATAACACCCATTATGGTTTTGGGTTTCGCCAAGACCATCCATGGGAGTAGACCAAGCTAGGCCAAAAGCCTAAGCATGGGGGGGTACGTGTTCTCACCGACTTTGCATTCATGCTTATGCTTTCACTTTGTTAGCTGGTGTTCACACTTTGCCACTGTATTATCCATGCTAGTTTATTTTTGTTTTCTAGTTTTGTGTTCTTTTGAGAAAACCCAAAAAGATTTTCCTTTCTTCTTTTGCTTGTTGGGAGCTTTCCCGTGTAAATAGTTTTCTTTTTCTTTGGGTCAAGGTAGAAGATATTGGTTACAATGTTTAGTGCCTTTTGCATGCATACCTGTTTAGCTTTCAAAGAGCCATATTACTTTGTCTTCTCCTTTGTGTTAGCCTACAGATTCAGCTTAGTCCAATGCACGAGCACTCTTATTATTGTTCACATCGTTCGATCGTGCAAGTGAAAGGCAATAATGATGATATATGATGAAGTGTCTGAGACTGAAAAGCTGGTATGAACTCTATCTATTTTGTTTTTGTAAATATGACTAGCTTGTCGACCGAGATTCAACTTTGTTGTGAGAGAACCATGTTTGCAATGACAACTTAGAGATCATAGTTTCTGATGCCATGTTTATTTCGCTGAGAGTTTATAACGGTTTGTCTTGAATGCCAACATAGATTTTGAGATGACTATGATATAGTATTATAGGATGGTATTCTCCTTTGAATGATTCAAGTGGCTTGACTTGGTGCATGTTCATGCATGTAGTTGAAACAAAATCAACATAGCCTCTATGATTATCGTGTTAATGGTGAGTTATATCCTGTTCATGCTCACATTCAATGTTAGGTAAACTCACTGCATCTTGATGACTGTTGTCGCTCTCTAGTTGGTCGCTTCCCAGTCTTTTGCTAGCCTTCAATTGTACTAAGCGGAATACTGCTTGTGCATCCACTTCCATAAACCCAAAAGTTTTTCCATGAGACTCCACCATACCTACCTATTTGCGGTATCTACCTGCCGTTCAAAGTAAATTTGCATGTGCCACTCTCTAAACCTTCAAGAAATAATCTGTTTTGCATGCCCGAACCACTCATGTGGTGAGAGGGGGCTATTGGTATCTTCCATGCTAGGAGTGTTATCCTCGACATGTGTTTATTCACTATCATTCACGAGAAAGGGGCCGGTAATTGGAATGCACAGTTCCATGCTTAAATCGAAAACATAACTGTAAAACAAGACTCCCCCCGGATTGATGTTAGTATGGACGGTACTCGATGATTCGGCTAGCCATGGAGTGTGATTGATTGGTGGTGGGGGAGTTAAAACTTTATTTTTCTGTTTGTGAACCGCCGATAGCATGAGTAGCACGGAAGATATTGAGAACTCTTGGTCATTGCATTGACAATGAAAGCATGTCACCCAAAATTATTATCTCTGTTTTCAAAGCTTGAGCTTTTGCACCTCTACAAATCAATGCTTCCCTCTGCGAAGGGCTTGTGTATTTATTTTACTGTCGAGTCATCCTCCTCTTATATAAGCACCAATTAGAGAGCACCTCTGTCATTTTTATGCTTTGCTTTTGATTGATATTGAGTATGACTATGACTGGATCTTCGTTGCTATGAATTACAATGTTTAGTCAGCCCTTGATCTTTGAAAGTGCTCTACATTTATGTTTTGCGGTCTCAGAAAGAGCTAGCGAGATACCACCTATTCATATTGCTTCATGCTTGTTTTGATTGAAGTGTTGGTATTTGAAACTCATTATTATTTTCTCGTTAGCTGATTATGCCATTGATATTAGTTTACCGTGAGACCTTTGTGTCACTTGCTTATGTGGTTAACTTGTGATCTTGCTGAAATTCTGGTTATGAGTTAACATAGTTGCAACAACAAGATCAAACAGAGTTTGTCAAAGTTTTTCTTTCTCTCTCAGTTTGTCAACTGAGTTGCTTGAGGACAAGCAAGGTTTTAAGCTTGGGGTCTTGATACGTCTCCATCGTATCTACTTTTCCAAACTCTTTTGCCCTTGTTTTGGACTCTAATTTGCATGATTTAAATGGAACTAACCTGGACTGACGCTGTTTTCAGCAGAATTGCCTTGGTGTTATTTTTGTGCAGAAATCAAAGTTCTCAGAACGTCCTTAAAATTTACGGGGCACATTTTTGGAAAATATGAAAAATACCTGCACAAAGATCCACCTGAGGGGGTGGGCCAGTGTGCCACAAGCCATGCCACCGCCACCCCCTGGTGGCGGATGGCAAGGTTGTGGGACCCACGTGGCTCTGCCGCCCCCAATCTCAGCTCTATAAGTTCACTTTCGTCCAAGAAAAAAACAAGGGAGAAGATTTCGTCGTGTTTGCGATACAGAGGCGCCGCCAGAACCTGTTCTTCATCTGGAGGGCAGATCTGGAGTCCGTTTTGGGCTCCGGAGAGGGGAAATCGTCGCCACCGTCATCATCAACCTTCTTCCCTCTCCAATTGCATGAAGCTCTTCATCGTTCGTGAGTAATCTATTCGTAGGCTCGCTGGGCGGTGATGAGTAGGATGAGATCTATCATGTAATCGAGTTAGTTTTGACGGGGATTGATCCCTAGTATACACTATGTTCTGAAATTGATGTTGCTACTACTTTGCCATGCTTAATGCTTGTCACTAGGGCCCGAGTGCCATGATTTCAGATCTGAAATTATTATGTTGTCTCCAATATATGTGTGTTTTAGATCCGATCTTGCAAGTTGTAGTTACCTACTATGCGTTATGATCCGGCAACCCTGGAGTGACAATAACCGGAACCACTCCCGGTGATGACCATAGTTTGAGGAGTTCATGTATTCACCAAGTGCTAATGTGTTGGTTCGGTTCTTTATTAAAAGGAGAACCTTAATATCCCGTAGTTTCCTTTTGGACCCCGCTGCCACCAGAGGGATGGACAATAGATGTCATGCAAGTTCTTTTCCCTAAGCACGTATGACGACACACGGAATGCATGCCTACATCACATTGACGAACGGGAGCTAGCCACATGTATCTCCGTGTTATAACTGTTGCATGATGAATATCATCCAAACAAATCACCGACCCATTGCCTACGAGTTTGTCCCACTGATGCTGTTACTTGTCTTGCTCTGCTACTGTTACCTGTCTTGCTTTGTTGTTGTTACTTGTCTGGCTCTACTGCTACTGTTGCTACTACTATCGTTTGCTACGGTTGCTACTTGCTATTGATGTCACTACTGTTGTTCCTTGCCGCTGCTATTACTCGTTACACTGTTGTTACCTGCTACAATTTTGGTACGCTGGTCGTTGATGGGAACTGACAATTTCCGTCAACGGGCAACTTCTGGCGCCATTGATATAA